>NC_083586.1:21010283-21310283 GCF_027579695.1 Neoarius graeffei
CAAAGCCCTGATACCATTTAATACAGTCCATATACCTTTAATATTGTTTTTATTTTTCTCCACTAATTTATTATAATAGTCTTTCTTACATATCCTCATAATATTAGTTAATTTATTTTTATATTTTTCCTCTGCCTCTATAGTTCGATGCTTTAAGAATTGTCTGTATAATATATTTTTCTTTTTGCAGGCATTTTGTAGCCCCTTGGTGACCCACGGACTATTTGTATATTTATGTATATTACTTCTTTATAGGACAATTTTTATTATATAGTTCATTGAATATTATTAAAAATTCCTCATATGCTTTATCAACATCTTTTTCTTTATAAACTACATTCCAGTCCTGTATTAAGTCATTTTTTAGTGCAATCATGGTTTCTTCAGTTTTCACTCTTATATATTTATAATTTTTAGTATCCTTTTTCTTGCTATAATTACAGTAATATACATTAAAAATAGGTAGGTGGTCACTGATGTCTGTTAATAGTAGACCGCTCTCTATATTATTTTCCAGGATATTAGTAAATATATTATCTATTAAAGTGGTGCTGTGAGAAGTGATCCTGCTTGGTCTGGTAATAGATGGATACAGTCCCATACTGAACATTGAGGTAATGAACTCTTCTGTCATTTTGTGTTTCTTATGATTTAAGAGGTCGATGTTAAAATCACCACAGATGTACATGACCTTCTGAGTTGATTTTATAAACATACTTTCCATCCAATCTATAAAAACTTCTATGCTTGATCCAGGAGATCTGTATATACAGCTCACTGTTATATTTTTCATTTTTTCACAGCATATTTCTATTGTAATACACTCCATCCAATCATCAACAGCTACCATCATTTTATTATTAATTTTATATTCCAAACTATTATCAACATATATTGCCACGCCCCCTCCTCTTTTGTTCTTTCTATTAATATAATTTAATTCATACCCGTTCAGCTCAAAATCTACTCCCATCTCATCGTTGATCCAAGTTTCTGATATGGCTATTATATTGAATGGAGTACTGAACTGACTGAGATATTCCTTCATTTTATGGAAATTGGCATACAGACTTCTGATATTGAAATGAATAATTGATATCTTATTTCCGTCTCTGATCTTTGCATTGTATTGATATTCAGTGTAATACCGGCAGCTGATATTGATGTTGCTGAAAAGATTATTTTCCGGATCAATATTATTTTCCATATCTTGTATTTTGTGCTCAGTATAAAGGAAAGTGTCCAGTTCTTGTGTCCCGTGTCCAGTCCTTGTGTCATGATTGTAAATTGCTTTGATTGGCTCCCTCAGAATTTGTCCAGTTCCCCAATATCTCGGATGACCAAGATCTTGGCCTCTTCTGGAGATCCCTTCAGCTTGATGAAAATCTTGCAGTTTTGTGTCCAAGTGTTTTGGATTTTCCCCTGTTTCCTTAGTAGTCTCGCCTTTTTTGCAATGTCTGCATTTTTTTTTGTTAAGTGCTCATTTAAAAAAACATCTGAGCCTTTCAGTTTCTTCCCTTGCTTTAACAGTTGCATCTTATGCTTTCTGTTGGCAAATCTCATTATTACCGCCGGTTTGCCTGTGTTGCTTCTCCGTGGGAGAGGGTGACATGCTTCAATGTTATTGCTTTTTACCTCAATCCCCTTGGAGTGCAGGAATGCTAACACCTGTTGCTCCACAGAGTTAGCATCCTCCTCTTTCAGTTCCTCTCCGTCTCTTCTCGCCACTGCTCCAGCATATGAGCGGGGTTGAATTTGCAGTCCGGTCACAATGATGTCATTCATCCGGGTGTACTGCTCCAGCTCCTCCACTCGGTTCTCGAGAATGGCGATCCTCTTTGCCTTCTCTGAATTCTGCAGCCTCAGAGCTTTGACCTCTTCTACCAGGTCCAGGATGGTCTTCTGCTGCATCCTGACAGCAGAGATTTCTTCCCCCAGAAAGTCGAGGGATTTTTTAATATCATCTATCTCCTCGACCGTAGGAGCTTTCTTCGGGGGCATTGCGTTTGTTGTTATTACACGGCCTGTTCCCGCGCAACCTCTCGGTCCGCTCTCGTGCAGCCTCGCTCTCGCGCAACCTCTCGGCCCGCTCTCGCCCAGTGGCCTTACATGTGTGTTTAGTCATGTTGGAAAAGTGCATGACGACCAAGGGCACGGAGTGATGGTAGCATCTTCTCTTTCAGTATAGAGCAATACATCTGTGAATTCATGATGCCACCAGTGAAATGCAGCTCCCCGACACCAGCAGCACTCATGCAGCCCCACATAAGGACACTGCCACCACCATGTTTCACTGTAGGCACCAGGCATTTTTCTTTGTATTCCTCACCTTTGCGACGCCATACAGTTTTGAAGACATCAGTTCCAAAAACATTTATCTTGGTCTCATCACTCCAGAGTATAGAGTCCCAGTAGTCTTCATCTTTGTCAGCATGGGCCCTGGCAAACTCTAGGCGGGCTTTTTTGTGCCTGGGCTTTAGGAGAGGCTTCTTTCGTGGACGGCATCCATGCATGCCATTCCTCTGCAGTGTACGCCGTATTGTGTCACGGGAAATAGTCACCCCAGTTTGGCTTTCTACTTCTTTAGATAACTGCAGTGAACTTGCATACCGATTTTTCTTCAACCCTTCTCATCAGAAGACGCTCCTGTCGAGGTGTTAACTTCCGTGGACGACCTGGACGTCTCTGTGAGATGGTTGCAGTTCCATCTTTCTTAAAGTTTTGTACCACTTTTGCTTCAGTATTCTGACTGATAAGTAAAGCTTTGCTGATCTTCTTGTAGCCTTCACCTTCGTGGTGTAAAGAAATGATTTTCTTTGGGGAATTCTGAAGAGACGAGTTGAGCATCACTCTCCATCCAGCATCCAGTCACTAAAAGAGGTCGTTGTTGAAGAATGGAAAAAGATTGATGTTGCAAAATGTTGCCATCGTGTTCATTCCATGCCTAGAAGACTTGGTGCTGTCATTAAAAATCATGGAGGCCATACAAAGTACTAGATGTAGTAGTTTTTGTTGTAGGGTGTACTCATTTTTGCACCACCCTAATTTGAGTAAAACTGAAAAATGTGTCATCGAAGTTTATATTATTAACCTTACTTTCACTTTACAAGTTAAACAGATGCTATATTAAACTTTGTCTTGTCAACATTTTGGAAATTGTTTGTGTTCATTGAGATATTGTTTAAAATGTTACTTTTCAAAGGGGGTGTACTCATTTACACTCAGCACTGTATGTCATGATTGTACTTTTTAAGAAATAACAAATTAAGATGTTGTAAAAAGCAGTTTTAGAACTGTGTTGGAATGTGTGAAAAAACATAACCTTACCCATTGTGTCGAACCACTTTGATCACTTGAGGTGATTCTGTTCAGTCTTAGGAATGTATCAAGCACAAAAACTTAAATCTGCTCCACTGATTTGGACAATTAACTGGCCATCAAAAATTTATGTCCTGTTGGGATAAAGGGTTGGCAGTGGGAGGGGTATTCAATGAGAAGAGTAAAAAATTCCATTCCATTCAGCGAGAAGAGTGAAAACCCCTCCCACTACCAACTATTAATCCCATTACTTTAACTCTTAATCCTATCAGGTCACGTCCCAATGGGTAAGGTCATGATTTTTTACACATTCCAACCCAGTTCTAAAACTGCTTTTTACAACACCTTCATTTATCTGGTATTGACTTTATTTTGGTATTTGACTCTATTCAGTGTGTCTTGAAATTAACTCTTGTACTATTTTACTCAGTTCAGAGCCACAACCAACTCTGTTACTCTGTTACACAATTACTCTGTAATTTTACTCCCAGTCCAACTCCAAATTTTACTCTCTAAACTCAAAATCGAGCAAAATTAACTATTTTGTGGAAAATACTTTTAAACTCTGGAAAAACTGCTCAGTTATGTTTCCTGTGTATGCACTACACCGCACGAATATCAACCGATCTGCTCATCAGAAATAGAAGAAATAGTTACACTTACTCGAGTTGATCTTTGGCTGGATCGAGTTGAAGTTAAAAAAAAAAAGGCACCGCTCATCATCAGTGTTGCAGTTCTCAAGATTGAATTGAATCACTGTCCTGAATCATCCGAAGCGCATAAAATCTGTATGCCATCTCTCAAAAAGTTTTACCTCCAAATAACTGAAGCTATGTCTGACAGATTTTATCCTGTTCATGGTGGGTGTTCCCAAGGCGAAAGAGAAACCAATCGAAACCGAAAAAGTGAACATGATCATCATGCTGTTACCATGTGAATCGTCCTTTATGAATGTGTAAGTGGGCGCTCTGAGCTCCGACTCTGGTGTGACTGAGTAAGGTGACAAGTTTTATGTTTCATCTAATTTAGGTAATTTAAAAAATATAATGGGGCGGCACGGTGGTGTAGTGGTTAGCGCTGTCGCCTCACAGCAAGAAGGTCCTGGGTTCGAGCCCCGGGGCCGGCGAGGGCCTTTCTGTGTGGAGTTTGCATGTTCTCCCCGTGTCCGCGTGGGTTTCCTCCGGGTGCTCCGGTTTCCCCCACAGTCCAAAGACATGCAGGTTAGGTTAACTGGTGACTCTAAATTGAGCGTAGGTGTGAATGTGAGTGTGAATGGTTGTCTGTGTCTATGTGTCAGCCCTGTGATGACCTGGCGACTTGTCCAGGGTGTACCCCGCCTTTCACCCGTAGTCAGCTGGGATAGGCTCCAGCTTGCCTGTGACCCTGTAGAACAGGATAAAGCAGCTAGAGATAATGAGATGAGATAATGAAAAAATATAATATTATTTGTCAGTGGGCACATAGGAAAGTGTAACGTATAAAGTTTCTGTCAATATGTTTATTATGCTTGTATGATAAAAAAACTCACAAAGATATTTATCAAAATACACGACCTACTCATTCTAAACCTATCGAGCTTCGCTGGCAAAGCTCTGAACCCCAGAGGATTAATTAGGGAATAGTGTTTTTATAGCATAAAAACAATTTAACAACTTAACAAAATGGGTTTCACACTCATGATTCATCAGATTATAGGCTAGCAGTTGATCCAGCACATGCTATTAGGGTTATTATTATTATTATTATTATTATTATTATTATTATTGCACTCCAACAGTTAACCATTTGCTTAATAAAGACACAAAATACTCAATTGAAGTTATGAAATTGCAATGTGCAAATGTGATGTTGGTAAATAAAATAATGCTAATTTGTGCTTATGTTCCGATTTTGCATCATTGTCATTTAACTTCTGACTAGCGTATACGTCTGTAGCTACATCTGAGGTTTGAATATCAGTAGTAAACGCACACTAAACTCTGAGTATTTATCCATTAAGCTTTTATGATATGTTTTAAAGCTCCATTTGCTTTGTATACTCAGGGTAAACTCATGTCACCATCATTATTTTATGGTTCTCTAAGCGAAGCATGAACCATTAAAGAGAGAGAATAAGAGCAGCAGAGTGATGTGGAGCCGGTTAGGAGAAGATAGTGGATAGGAGGATAACATGCAGTCCTCTTGTCCTCTCTTACTGCTAAGAGTAATGGCACTTTAAGCTTAAGGTTCCTAGCTAAGAGGTTCTTCTAGAAAGGTGCTGAGGGAACAATTTTGAAGTGACTAGATAAAACTGTATTTTGTGAGAAGTGGTTAAAAAGCGAGCATTGATACGGTTTGACGTTAATGTTTCCGCATTCTGCTGCTTGTAAAACTGATGGTTTTGTTTCTCTCTCGCTCTTTAGCAGGTATAACATACAACCCTGATTCCAAAAAAGTTGTGACAAAGTACAAATTGTAAATAAAAACGGAATGCAATAATTGAATCTCAAAAACTGATATTGTATTCACAATAGAACATAGACAACATATCAAATGTCGAAAGTGAGACATTTTGAAATTTCATGCCAAATATTGGCTCATTTTGAAATTTCATGACAGCAACACATCTCAAAAAAGTTGGGACAGGGGCAATAAGAGGCTGGAAAAGTTAAAGGTACAAAAAAGGAACAGCCGGAGGACCAAATTGCAACTCATTAGGTCAATTGGCAATAGGTCATTAACATGACTGGGTATAAAAAGAGCATCTTGGAGTGGCAGCGGCTCTCAGAAGTAAAGATGGGAAGAGGATCACCAATCCCCCTAATTCTGCACCGACAAATAGTGGAGCAATATCAGAAAGGAGTTCGACAGTGTAAAACTGCAAAGAGTTTGAACATATCATTATCTACAGTGCATAATATCATCAAAAGATTCAGAGAATCTGGAAGAATCTCTGTGCGTAAGGGTCAAGGCCGGAAAACCATACTGGGTGCCCGTGATCTTCGGGCCCTTAGACGGCACTGCATCACATACAGGCACGCTTCTGTATTGGAAATCACAAAATGGGCTCAGGAATATTTCCAGAGAACATTATCTGTGAACACAATTCAGCGTGCCATCCGCCGTTGCCAGCTAAAACTCTATAGTTCAAAGAAGAAGCCGTATCTAAACATGATCCAGAAGCGCAGACGTCTTCTCTGGGCCAAGGCTCATTTAAAATGGACTGTGGCAAAGTGGAAAACTGTTCTGTGGTCAGACGAATCAAAATTTGAAGTTCTTTATGGAAATCAGGGACGCCGTGTCATTCGGACTAAAGAGGAGAAGGACGACCCAAGTTGTTATCAGCGCTCAGTTCAGAAGCCTGCATCTCTGATGGTATGGGGTTGCATTAGTGCGTGTGGCATGGGCAGCTTACACATCTGGAAAGACACCATCAATGCTGAAAGGTATATCCAGGTTCTAGAGCAACATATGCTCCCATCCAGACGACGTCTCTTTCAGGGAAGACCTTGCATTTTCCAACATGACAATGCCAAACCACATACTGCATCAATTACAGCATCATGGCTGCGTAGAAGAAGGGTCCGGGTACTGAACTGGCCAGCCTGCAGTCCAGATCTTTCACCCATAGAAAACATTTGGCGCATCATAAAACGGAAGATACAACAAAAAAGACCTAAGACAGTTGAGTAACTAGAATCCTACATTAGACAAGAATGGGTTAACATTCCTATCCCTAAACTTGAGCAACTTGTCTCCTCAGTCCCCAGACGTTTACAGACTGTTGTAAAGAGAAAAGGGGATGTCTCACAGTGGGAAACATGGCCTTGTCCCAACTTTTTTGAGATGTGTTGTTGTCATGAAATTTAAAATCACCTAATTTTTCTCTTTAAATGATACATTTTCTCAGTTTAAACATTTGATATGTCATCTATGTTCTATTCTGAATAAAACATGGAATTTTGAAACTTCCACATCATTGCATTCCGTTTTTATTTACAATTTGTACTTTGTCCCAACTTTTTTGGAATCGGGGTTGTACACATATAAAGCAGCCACTTTAATAGGCTTGGCTGCAGGAGTGGAGCCAGATGTGGTCTTCTGCTGTTGCATACTGAGATGCTTTTCTGCTCACCACGGTTGTAAAGAGTGATTATATGAGTTGCTATATCCTTCCTGGCAGCTTGAACTGCTCAATCTAGTCATTTTCCTCTGCCCTCTCTTATCAACAAGGCGTTTGTTTCCACCCACAGAACTGTCGCTCACTCAATATTTTTTTTTCATGCCATTCTGTGTAGAGACTGTTGTGTGTGAAAACCCCAGAAGTTTCTGAAATACTCAAACCAGTCCATCTGGCTCAAACCAACACCCATGCCACAGTGAAAGAAAGTCACACTTTGAGATCACAATTTTCCCCATTCTGCTGTTTGAACATTGTGAACATGAACTGAAGCTCTTGATTTGTATCTGCGTGATTTGATGCATTGTGCTGCTGTCAAGGGATCGGCTGATTAGAGAACTGCAGAAAACAGCAGGTGGACCTGCTGGGTGTTCCTAATAAAGTGGCTGGTGAGTATACTGTTACATTATATGCTCACAGACAACCGAAAGGTCAAAAGGTGTGATTGTGTTTTAGTGAAGTTAATATCACAGCTTGTCAAACGTGCGAAGTGGTAACACAAGCAATTTAGTGAAACACCTGTTAGCCAATCAGCACTCGCAGTCCTCGGGTTCACGTCCATCTCACCCTCATTCACTGGAGGAAAGGTGTAACAGAGTAGTGTTGAGAGCAATTCCAGCGTTATGGACGTGACACTTGAACTCAAAATGGCATCAAATGACCCAGTGCATGTTTTATTGTCTCCCAGTATTTAAACAGGTGTTGCATATTTTAAGGCTGTACCATACTGGAGAAGTGATAGAACAAGAACAATTCCCATAGTACATCTAGGGCATGCCAGAAAACGCCAATAAAAGATGCGTTATGGATGTGACAGAAAAAGTATCACTTTTCTTGGGTGACTGTACATTTTTATCAAACTCTGTGAAATTGTAAACCTAATGTCGAAATGGAGATATCCGTTTGATAGAGGGGTCCAAGGTGAATATTAAAAAACCTTTGCTTAAAATATTTTGTATTTCATGCAGAGTTTCGGAAGGAAAAGTCAGCGTTATGGATGTGACGAAATTCCGTTATGGATGTGACGCGTCTGAAATAGACATGGCATATGTTTAGAAAATCAGCAATTTAACCACCATAACCCTTTGAAAAACTCTCTAAATATCAGCTAAAACTATCAAAGTTCTTAAATAATATTTAGGATGGCTATCGTTTTGCTGTTTTGTGGATTTTAGCATACATTTCTGTGGCTTGTGGCAATAATATAGAATTGTACATGATCAAAGTTGATTTTAGCTTGGGGTTTACATTATAAGAAAGAAAGACTGACAGTGACATATTAGGTTGGTTACAAATTGGTTCAACTTGTTCACATCTGTAAAATACAGGCCTAGGTGAGATCTCTGGGAGTGGTTTTGATGCATTACATGTTGCTTTATTTTTGCATGGTGAGGCTGACATTTACATGGAATTGCCCTTATACACACTGGCTAATACATGAAAGCTAATTAGTTTTTTTTTTTTAAACAAACAGCTTTTAAAGGATATGGGACATGAAACATAAATGCACGCTATATCAGTTTCTTTCCATTAAAAATATGAATTAATTGCATCAACAAATACAAAATCATCTATTAAATTCAGCAAAATCGTTATATTCGTGATGATTATATGGCATTTCTGCTCGACTTCCGATATGCATATTTTACAACCGGAAGAGCCGCTGTCACGTGATCATACGTCACAAAAACTTTCGGGCACAGCACAAGCAGGTAGATGAATGGAGAAGTGAATGACAAGAAAATTGTTTTTATAGTCTTTAACGTACATTGGACATCATGGTGTATTGTGCTGCTTATGGTTGCAATAATTCCAATGGGAAATGCCCTGGAGTAAGTTTTTTTGCATTCCCCAAGGACCCGAAGCTGAGGAAAGTGTGGGCTCACCTGCGCATGCGCAGTAGTGATGTGTCGGTCGCGAACGATCCGGTTCAAAGAGCCGGCTCTTTGAAGTGAACGACGGGAGCCGGCTCTTCGGTGGGAGCCGAGTTGGGGAGCCGAATTAGTTTTTTGTCCTTAGGTGCCTCAGAGAGAGAGAGAGACTTTCACAAAAAAAGTTGCTGTCTGATTGCGTCTTTGTGTTGTCTATTACCATTCAAAGGAAAAAAAGTAGCATGGTGTACGCCTACTTTTTTTGGTTGGGGAGTTGATGTCATTCACAGCTGCGAAAATACAAAAATTGGTGTAATGCTTAAAGCTGTGGAGCGCAGGGGAGAGGAGTCTAATATTTTATTTAATATTTTATTTAATAAAATATTTTGTTGCACATTGTTCTGTGTGGGCGGCACGGTGGTGTAGTGGTTAGCGCTGTCGCCTCACAGCAAGAAGGTCCTGGGTTCGAGCCCCGGGGCCGGCGAGGGCCTTTCTGTGTGGAGTTTGCATGTTCTCCCCGTGTCCGCGTGGGTTTCCTCCGGGTGCTCCGGTTTCCCCCACAGTCCAAAGACATGCAGGTTAGGTTAACTGGTGACTCTAAATTGACCGTAGGTGTGAATGTGAGTGTGAATGGTTGTCTGTGTCTATGTGTCAGCCCTGTGATGACCTGGCGACTTGTCCAGGGTGTACCCCGCCTTTCGCCCGTAGTCAGCTGGGATAGGCTCCAGCTTGCCTGCGACCCTGTAGAAGGATAAAGCGGCTAGAGATAATGAGATGAGATGAGATTGTTCTGTGTTTGTTAAAATAATTTCCAACTTTGCTTCATAGTTTCTTAGGCCTGATTTATACTCATCTCATTCATCTCATTATCTCTAGCCGCTTTATCCTTCTACAGGGTCGCAGGAGCCTATCCCAGCTGACTACGGGCGAAAGGCGGGGTACACCCTGGACAAGTCGCCAGGTCATCACAGGGCTGACACATAGACACAGACAACCATTCACACTCACATTCACACCTACGCTCAATTTAGAGTCACCAGTTAACCTAACCTGCATGTCTTTGGACTGTGGGGGAAACCGGAGCACCCGGAGGAAACCCACGCGGACACGGGGAGAACATGCAAACTCCGCACAGAAAGGCCCTCGCCGGCCACAGGGCTCGAACCCGGACCTTCTTGCTGTGAGGCGACAGCGCTAACCACTACATCACCATGCCGCCCCCTGATTTATACTTCATAATTTATTTTGTGGCATTTTGTTCAAGGTCGAGTGTGAAATAAAGCCATAAAGGATAAACAGTTGATGTCTTCTGTGTATTTTATATTGGTAATATAACACAGTTTTGCATTATGTTTGTGTTATTAATTGGTAAGTAAGTTTTATTTCTATAGCTAGAACATTGTTACACTGCTATACTTTACAAAGCTTTACAATGGCTACAAAAACTAAAAAATAAAATGGAAAACATCCTATTGATAAAATATAAATAATAATGTGTTGGGGTTCACCCAGAAAGAGACCCCGATTCCTTCATGAGCCACCCTCGGATCCGGGACGAATGATAGAACGATAGAAACAGACAGGGGAACCAGAGAGTTCACATGCCAGTTTATTCGCACAGTCACTTCGTCAAAGATGAAAGATTAAAAACAACTTTTATAACAAATCATAATCTCTCCAAACGGCTATTGTGTCTGTCAAATGTGTGTGTGTTTGTATGTGACCTCAGAGAGGGGGGTGTGTGTGTGTGTGTGTGTGTGTGTGTGTGTGTGTGTGTCTATGGGAGGGTGTGAGTGAGTGACATCATTTTGATATCTGTGTCTATGTGCTAGGTCAGCAAATCACATCTTAATTCCATATGTATGTGTGTGTGAATGAAACCTTCAATCATAAGCAAAATAATATTTCAGCAATTCAGCAATTTCATTTACGCACGTCAAAGCGCGTGAGATGTTTTCACGACAATGTTTTAAACAAAGACTATGTTTGGTCTAACAAAGAAGTGTTCTTCTCCACTGGACGAAGGTCGGGCTACACAGGAACAGTTTAAAATCACTGCCATAGTATATGCAATAGTCCAAAATAATAAAGGATCTTAAAAAGCTCTAAAATATACTATAAGTAATATATACTATAATATATACTATAAAAATATAATATAAGAGTCTTAACTCTTTGTTCAGCAATAAGGCTACCATTACATCCAACATTAAAGTGTGTGTGTGGGTCGATCTGACACTAAAACAGACCTTGGTGGGTCCTTCAGACACTTCTCTGTTCAAAATACACATTTCATAAACAAAATGTTCCCAAACAATGTCCAGCCGAGACAGAAGGTCATTTTTAACTGAACCTTAAGTTAACTCTTAATTATGTCACCATTTTAATAATAATAATACTTATAAGAATAATAAGAATAATACTTATATAAACCTAGCATAGTGTAATTAATTAACTAGTTAATTGCAGCAATTAAATCAAAAATAAAATCTCAGGAGCTGTTTGGGAGCCGAAAGAGCCGGATCCTTATAGTAAGAAATGCCAAAAGAGCCGAAATTCCCATCACTAATGCGCAGTAGGCTTGGTAGGACAAATCCAAGAGGTAGGATAACTTTACAGAACACCTGTTGAAAAAACTTTGCACCTACTGTTTCCCACAAACTGTGTTCGGACCATTTCACTGAGGATTCTTTCAACATTAATACTCAGGTACTGAGCGATATTAATTGCCAAGCCAAATTTAAGAGGCTACTTCAAGATGGAGCCGTTCCCAACATTCCAATTCAGGAACAAGACGGCGGAGTGAAACCAGAAGTGCTACGGCCACCACGAGGTGCATTCGCTAAGCGACTGAAAGCCGAGGTAAGGATTAGTATTATAATTTTGGGTGTATCAATTATTGATTATCATAATTCTGACTCGTTTCGCCATTTAGAATGTTTTCATCTCGGACTCTGGAAGCATTGTATCTCAATCAATCTCGAAAAATATCAGCAAAAAAAAAACTAGCTTGCAACGGACTTTAGCTAGATCTATGATGAACTTTCAATGTATGATACAAAAATAATACTTCTTTCAACAGATCATTAGCCTTTGAGCAGAATTGTTTTTAACTTACCAGGAAGTGTTATCGAGCCGACCGCTTTCAGTTTCATGGGGATTGAATGAACTCTCACTCTCAGAATCATCTGACCCGTCAGAGTAAAGACAAGATCCATGTTCATGTGAATTTCCAGCTATCGGTTCGAATTGATAGGGTCTAACTTCACATCTCTGTGAAACATCGGGAATGTCACTGTCGATGGTGTCCATTTCGGTAACCTGTTTACATTAGATTCCCAAGCGCTGGCTCCTTGGAAAGTTTTTGTTACATCACGGGTCACGTGACCACCTAGCTCATTAACGAATCCTTGTTTTACGCTGATGTATAAAAAAACTTGAATAATGTGATGATTTTCACATTTTTGACGCCCTGCAGTGATTTAGATGGCATTTCTTATGTCCTTTATACATAATTATACCCAGAAAAAAATCCATGTCCCATATCCTTTAAGGTAAATGAGTTTTATCATGAAGACTTTCTCATGTCGGAAGATTTAAAAGTAGACTTTTCAAGTGTAGGTCATAAAAAGAATTTTCCCTGACACCTGATTATTTTTGTTTAGTGGACTGAAAGCTACTGAATTTGAATCACAAACTTCCAATTTTATTATTTATTTATTTTATTTTTTAAATCGAACAGTTAATAAATTTAGGGTCACATGGTCCTAAATTCTCCGCTATTTTTTCCTGCTTCACCGTGACGCAATACAAAATACTACATCATGCATCACGTGGTAGGCTTTACCCATTTGCACAAGGCATTGTGGGATACAAATTTGAAACAGGAGAGGAAAATGGAGGACGCAAATGAAATGTGAAAGACCAACTACAGCAGTGGCGGCTGGTAGTCTTTCAAATAGGGGAGGCGGGTCGGTTACGATATTTCCAGATTTTAAAAGAAAAAAGAAAAAAAACATCAATTTTGCCCATACTCTTGCCTCTGATCTGGCTGATTGTTGGCAGGGTCACAAACTGTGAAATAACAGGTTCTTTTGGCCCATTAGCCTACTGTCCAATATACATGATGGTGGTGTTGGGGGGGGTATATTTTAACATTTTATATTTTAAAATTGTGGCATGTTGTTTAAAAATTGATCATTATTGAAAGCAGCTCTTTGTCAGGAACCTCAGCAGTAACAGCAGAGTGTTCTGGAATAGGCACAAGCACTGACCTTGGGGAGCCAAACATAGAGCTGGGTGCCACACATTTCATTCAATGACACTTTCCCTATATTTTACTTATTTTGACTGAGAAATGTTTTATTGACAATTTTGATAACCCTTCACTTTTAATCCAGGTCTGTAGTGTGAAATGTTCTCGGCTGTGTTTTTGTTTAAAAATGTTTTCCAAATTGTAGTCGTGTTTAATTCATATCCAGAAAAATATATATTCCAATATAATATACTCAGCATAAACATTTTAAATAGATTCTATATTTTTGGTCCATCCATGACATATTACTAAAGTAGCCTATTTACTGTTGTTGATGTGGGTCACTTGCTGTTAGCCAATTCACTTTCTCGTACCAGGAGAGCTGAAAGGAACGAGTATTATTCCCTACCTTTTTCACCAAGTCAGTTTGAGGCGTTGGTCTACCCTGCTCTTGAATTTTAATTTTTTCCTCGAAAGGAAGACTGGCAAATGGCTTCGCCAAAATTAAATCAGCAATGCTTGGCATCCGTGCGCAGCTTTCTTGCTAGCTGACTAGCCCCCTCAAGTTCAAGTTCAGTCACTCAAATAAACGAAATTTCTGGAACTAAGATAGCAAACTTGACAACACTATATTTACACTTTATTTACAATGAAAATATATACAAACTAAAAAAGCTGGTAGAAACCGTATATGAATGAAATTGAAATGTAAGCTGATCTCTTACAATACACCACAGCACTTGCGAATCCGCATGGGACTGAACTGAAATTCACCGCTGCCTGTCTATATTTGAAACGAGCTGTCAATCAAAGAAAATATCCAGCCGCTTTCACCAATCACCAGTCTCCTCGCGGAAAGCTTTGCCATGTCCCTCCCACTGTGAGGCTGGGAGTCCGTAGGCTGGCGGTTTCGCAGTATTTGTCCAATAACCGTCTTGCATTTTGAGATTGAAAGCGCATAGCTCCCAAATGCCATTGAAGTCCACTGAGGCTGGGCTGCATCGCGCTGTCACGAGGGGGAAAAACTCACGCGCACATTAGGCGAACTGGGGAAAGTTATAAGGGAATGATTTCGCACTGTAGTTGGGTTGAGCACATATATTTCTATGATTCTGGATCTGAAATAGCAATGTTATAAGGTCGGCTATAACATAAGCCTAGCGCAATTCATCCTACACGATGTTCGTCATTTTTAGAGGAGGCTGAGCCTCCCTCGTTGTCTTAGAGCAATCGCCCGTGAACTACAGTAACGGAAAGCGAGAAGAAAAGACGTTATGTTGCGAAGGAAAGGAAACGCAGGATGAAACTAATAAATATCGGCGGTCAGCGAGCACCTTGATGTGATCAGCTGTTCGTTTAGTGACAGAATGATGTAACTGTCCGTGCATGGTCAAAGTAAACCTGTAGATGGCAGTAATGCAACACTTGATGCCAGCTGCTGTAAAACCCAAAAGATGAAGAAGAAGCCGAACGTACTGTAAGCGTGCGCATGCACACATGAACTTCCTCTGTCTGCTTGACTGTGCGAAGCGAGCGATTTCATGCACATTATTTGCTAGAGAATCCCCTCAAATTAAATAACTTCCCAGCCACAGAACAGCCTGTTTCTTTTTTTTTTTTTTTGACATTACAGAAATAAGCATACATCACAATGACTGATTTTCAGAGGGAACTAAATTTCACAGATTTTATGAAATTGAAAGGCCGTCTAGTTTTAACATTACAGCTTCATCTCTGATGCTAAGTCATTACTATAGGATTAGGGTTAACAATATGGATAACGGAAATGTAATAAATCCTAGTACAAATCACTACACACTATTTTATCCACGAATGTACCTTACAAATTATGTATTTTGAAACTAATTGTCATTTATCATTAAAGATAAATCGGATAAAGTGAATTTATCTTTAACTCGAGTTGAGCTTTCTTGATTAGCAGCCTGTAACCCCCCTGAGTAACTGCGGCTTTGTAGTCGATGAACATCTCAAGCAAAGTGAATGAATTGTGTGAGAGGAGAATGTGTGGTCGGGAAGCTGGGTGTTTGATGTATAATCCGACTCACGGTCCACTGGGATGTTCCCAATTTAACCACACTGCATAAAAAACCTTGATATTCAGTGGGATTTATTGGTTTAGAGCTGCTGACTGACTCTCTAGTCACTGCTGTACTCCTGTGATGGGGACGTCCTGTATTGTCTTTTAAAACACATTAACTCGATTGGCGGTTGGTTTAAGAGCGCCTTAGATGTCATGTTCACAGACACCCTTTGAGCACTAAAACACTCCATGAATGAAATCGGTTGCTAATTTATATAATCTTACTATTCACCAAGAAGCTTTCATTCCCATCAAACCCTTTTGTAGACTTGGATAATGAACTAAAGACGTTTCGTCCCCAAATTCAACTCTTTAATGGATTAACGAATCATGTGTAATCATTGACATGGAATCATAACCCTATTATGCCAAGTGAATTGTTTTAAAACAGAGTGATTCGAAGAGACTGATTCAATTGGTCCACTCATGCAAAGTGAATTATTGTCAAACAGACTAATTCAAATTGAGTGATTCAACTGGTTTCCCATAGTACCAAGTGAAGGTATATGCCGAGTGATTTTTTTTTTCTAAACAGTCATTCAAAGGCAGTGATCCACTTGGTTCACTTATGCCAAGTGAACCAATTATGTCAAATGAATTATTTCCAAACAATGATTCAAACAGAATGAATGAGTTGGTTCACCCATGCCAAGTGAATCAATTATGCCAAGTAAATTATTTCCAAACAGACTGATTCAAACAGACTGATTCAAACAGAGTGATTCAATTGGGTCACCCGTGCCAAGTGAATCAATTATGCCAAGTGAATTATTTCCAAACAGAGTGATTCAAACAGAGTGATTCAATTGGGTCACCCGTGCCAAGTGAATCAACTATGGCAAGTGAATTATTTCCAAACAGACTGATTCAAACAGAACAATTCAATTGGTTCACCCATGCCAAGTGAATCAATTATGCCAAGTGAATTATTTCCAAACAGACTGATTCAAACAGACTGATTCAAACAGAGTGATTCAATTGGGTCACCCGTGCCAAGTGAATCAACTATGGCAAGTGAATTATTTCCAAACAGACTGATTCAAACAGAACAATTCAACTGGTTCACCCATGCCAAGTGAATCAATTATGCCAAGTGAATTATTTCCAAACAGACTGATTCAAACAGACTGATTCAAACAGAGTGATTCAATTGGGTCACCCGTGCCAAGTGAATCAATTATGCCAAGTGAATTATTTCCAAACAGAGTGATTCAAACAGAGTGATTCAATTGGGTCACCCGTGCCAAGTGAATCAATTATGCCAAGTGAATTATTTCCAAACAGAGTGATTCAAACAGAGTGATTCAATTGGGTCACCCGTGCCAAGTGAATCAACTATGGCAAGTGAATTATTTCCAAACAGACTGATTCAAACAGAACAATTCAATTGGTTCACCCATGCCAAGTGAATCAATTATGCCAAGTGAATTATTTCCAAACAGACTGATTCAAACAGACTGATTCAAACAGAGTGATTCAATTGGGTCACCCGTGCCAAGTGAATCAACTATGGCAAGTGAATTATTTCCAAACAGACTGATTCAAACAGAACAATTCAATTGGTTCACCCATGCCAAGTGAATCAATTATGCCAAGTGAATTATTTCCAAACAGACTGATTCAAACAGACTGATTCAAACAGAGTGATTCAATTGGGTCACCCGTGCCAAGTGAATCAATTATGCCAAGTGAATTATTTCCAAACAGAGTGATTCAAACAGAGTGATTCAATTGGGTCACCCGTGCCAAGTGAATCAATTATGCCAAGTGAATTATTTCCAAACAGAGTGATTCAAACAGAGTGATTCAATTGGGTCACCCGTGCCAAGTGAATCAACTATGGCAAGTGAATTATTTCCAAACAGACTGATTCAAACAGAACAATTCAATTGGTTCACCCATGCCAAGTGAATCAATTATGCCAAGTGAATTATTTCCAAACAGACTGATTCAAACAGACTGATTCAAACAGAGTGATTCAATTGGGTCACCCGTGCCAAGTGAATCAATTATGCCAAGTGAATTATTTCCAAACAGAGTGATTCAAACAGAGTGATTCAATTGGGTCACCCGTGCCAAGTGAATCAATTATGCCAAGTGAATTATTTCCAAACAGAGTGATTCAAACAGAGTGATTCAATTGGGTCACCCGTGCCAAGTGAATCAACTATGGCAAGTGAATTATTTCCAAACAGACTGATTCAAACAGAACAATTCAATTGGTTCACCCATGCCAAGTGAATCAATTATGCCAAGTGAATTATTTCCAAACAGACTGATTCAAACAGACTGATTCAATTGGGTCACCCGTGCCAAGTGAATCAATTATGCCAAGTGAATTATTTCCAAACAGAGTGATTCAAACAGAGTGATTCAATTGGGTCACCCGTGCCAAGTGAATCAACTATGCCAAGTGAATTATTTCCAAACAGACTGATTCAAACAGAACAATTCAATTGGTTCATCCATGCCAAGTGAATCAATTATAGCAAGTGAATTATTTCCAAACAGAGTGATTCAAACAGACTGAGTGAAAATGAGTTGAAAGCTGAGTCACTTGGTTTGGTCAGGGTGAAGGTTTATGTAAGATGTTTATTTATTTAACATTAATGAAAGGAGTCTCCAGTGTCAGCACTTTGTAATAGACCGAGCTAAAGCTGTAACTTTAAGCTTTCCGACACAATAATGTCTTAAGAAGGTTTTAATGTTGTCTGTTTATAGCTGCAAGAACATAAAAAAATCTGTTTTGCAGATGATCCTCAAAAAGAAATGTAGCTATAAACAGATAAAAAAAAGTGATATGGCATAGTTATCTAGTACATTTGCACTTCTCCTGTTTATGTAGCCCCGATTTTCTTGTTGTTGTTTTTTTTGTTTTGTTTTATTTTGGATTTGAGGAACCTGGAAGGTTAATATTTTGTTCCACATATCTATATATAAATTGCATGACTTAAATCTTGGGCCTGCATTGTTCACTTTCCCTCGTTTTTTGGCGTAATGCCTTCCCGCAAGAAGCTTTTAAAAGCAGAAAAATAATGGAGTGTAAGGCTGATCTCTGCCAAGAATGGCAAAGATTAAAACCCTCAATGCCTTGGTGCGGCAGTCTATAAGCTGGCTGGCCCCTTGCCAAATCATCTCCAGCACTCCCATTTGAACAATCATAGGCTGAGCTACACAGCAGGAAAAGACAACAGCAGAGAACAATGGGAAGCGAAAGGAGGTAGGATGTGAGCTGGTTTTATTAAAGTAGGTCCATAAGACATTATTGTTATAGAAGTGCAGGTTCATAAAACTGCAGGCAAAATCCCTGGGAAATTAATTCCTCAAGCATACATAGATAATTTCCCACACCAGGCTAATACAGGGGAGATTAAAATGGTGAAAAAATACAAGATAACATGGTTTAAACTGGGAAACATAGAAATAAAAGAGACTGGCTTGGCAAGACTTCGCAAAGACCAAGAAACTATCGAGAATATACACTGACTACAGCAATATTTACCAGCTTTGGGCACATTTTTGTTGCCTCATGCCTCAAACAGTGTGATTTCTAACGGAATAAACACATGGATAGCAGGTGCTTGTTTATTACTGAAATAAAGTTCGCGATTGATGGTAAAATTGCTGTAGCATAAAAGAAATAAAATGCTTTGGGGTGGTAAGAGTAACTCAACTTTGTGTTGGGCCTCATCACACCACCCCATCGTTGATTATTTTCAAACAGGTTGATTCAAACAGACTGATTCATTTGGGTCACTTATGCCAAGTGGATCAATTATGTCAAGTGAATTATTTTAAAGCAGAATGATTCAAACAGAGTGATTCAATTGGGTCACCCATGCCAAGTGAATCAATTATGCCAAGTGATTTTTTTTTTCTTCAAATAGACTGATTCAAACAGACTGATTCAATTCATTAAATCATGCCAAGTGAACCAGTTATGGCAAGTGAATTATTTTCAAACAGATTGATTCAAACATACTGATTCATTTGGTTCACTCATACCAAGTGAATCAATTATGCTCAGTGAATTATTTTCAAACACAGTGATTCAAAGAGGAATGCTGGAAAAAAATAAAAACCCATGGGGCTCAAGGGGAAAAAGTTTAATTATGTCTGCTCTAGGGCCACATAAAGATGATGAGCACCGGTCGTGGCTCGACACTGTAGCTTGCTTTTAAAATCATAGTAACAGCTCTCTATTTTCTATTCTCTGTTTATTCTGTAATGATGCTGCTGGAATTTTAATTTCCTTGGGAACCCTCCCGAAGGGATCAATAAAGTTCTATCCATCTATCCATCTCTCCTGTGGCAACGGATTACAGCAGACCTCTACACCTTCAGCATGTCCTACACAAACCACAGAACGCAGTATCACTGGCTGTACTGATGTGATCCAAGAATTCAGAAAAGGTCTTTCTCCTTTCTTTGTAAAACGTATTCTACAATCCCTTCTTCAGCTTGAAATCTGGCCAAAGGGAGCACAGCATCCTGGCTATAACTGCCTCAGGCTGACTCTTGTCTTACAATCACTCGCTGGAGCATGATTATTATTGCATGATGACGTCATTTGTTTAGTACTCAGGACTGTTTTTCCAGATGTTATGTTCATGTATTGGCTGCAACATGCTCATTATTTCAGAGTATAATCTGCTTCAGTATGATTTCTGTTCAACCCTTATGCTATTTCTGCTGTTCCAAATCATTATAGTGTATTTGTTCTGACATTATTATCTGCTGCACTGTAAACATGTACATGTTTGAGATGAAAATAATACTAGCTCCAAGTTTTTTTGGGGTCTTATAAACTACAAAAGAGAGAAAAACAGACATTCAACTATAATTGAAATGATAAATGGATAAAAAGTAGGATGTGTTGTTTCCTAAAGTGCTAGTCTTACGAAAATGACATCACCCCTGGAAATTATACCTAATTAAACTAGACATGTTAAATAGTTTACTATCTAAATTGTATTTTAATACGAGTCTGGAAACATGTTCTATTTAGCCAGTAAAGTTTGGCTCTCCATTACGCAAATGCGTTCTTGGTAAGTTACTGTTAATTCAAAGGAAGTGACATCATATGCACAATGCTTGAAAGTTCGTCGCATTTCTGGCTTTGTAAAGTGTAGCACATTTTTTACTTTTTTTTTTTTTTAATTCCACAGCAAAACTAAAACCAAAGTATGTCTCCTAAGAGGTGTGTCCTTCAAGGCTGTTCAAGTGTAGCCGATAAAAAAAAGTGGAATTTTGTTCCATTATAGCACAAAGCTCGCAGGACACTTACGGAATATATACACTACCGTTCAAAAGTTTGGGGTCACTTTGAAATGTCCTTATTTTTGAAAGAAAAGCACTGTTCTTTTCAATGAAGATCACTTTAAACTAATCAGAAATGCACTCTATACATTGCTAATGTGGTAAATGACTATTCTAGCTGCAAATGTCTGGTTTTTGGTGCAATATCTCCATAGGTGTATAGAGGCCCATTTCCAGCAACTCTCACTCCAGTGTTCTAATGGTACAATGTGTTTGCTCATTGCCTCAGAAGGCTAATGGATGATTAGAAAACCCTTGTACAATCATGTTAGCACAGCTGAAAACAGCTGAGCTCTTTAGAGAAGCTATAAAACTGACCTTCCTTTGAGCAGATTGAGTTTCTGGAGCATCACATTTGTGGGGCCGATTAAATGCTCAAAATGGCCAGAAAAATGTCTCGACTATATTTTCTATTCATTTTACAACTTATGGTGGTAAATAAAAGTGTGACTTTTCATGGAAAACACAAAACTGTCTGGGTGACCCCAAACTTTTGAACGGTAGTGTAGGTTCAATTTGTAAGGACAAAGAGAGGTAACTTCAAGCCGACAGGACAGTTTGGTATCTGCCCTATACACTTTGAAAAAGATAAATGTGTGAGGCAGATTCACATAGAAGGGTTTGAGTGACGTCTGTTATGAGGAGCAGTTCCCACGATCTGGAAACAAAAGTCAGAAGCGCCAGCCCAAAGAGCTCACCGCTGCACAGGAAGGATCAAGCTTGTGTTTAGCCTGTTGCTTGAATTTATTAGTTGTCCTTAGTCTTTTATCCTTTTCAATGATAGCAGTTCTGAAGTTTTATACAAGGCTAAATAATGCCAGTATTTAGGTACTTTCACTTTCAGTGCTGGCAGGAGTGGCTGGCGTGTTGTGCCATATGCATTGTGCGCAGCGAGCGCGCAGCAGCTCTTAGGGTTCACCTCCAAAACTAAGGCCCACTTTACACGGGGACGGTCTGAAACAAAAACGCAAAAGTCCGTTTTCGTTCTCACTTTTTTCCGCGTCTACACGACCGTTTTCAAGGAGGAAATCTGCGTCTATACGGTGACGCATAAATGTGTGGAATTCAATTGGATGTGCATGCCAGGCGGCTAGGTGGTGCTGTGAAAGACCTCCGCTATGTCTGCACGCATGCGCAACGTCTTCCGTCTTGTCTGATCTGCACATCTGCGCCGCGAAAACTTTGACTACTCTGGCTATGCTAAGTAAGAAAGTAAGTAAAAAAGTAAGAGCGTACTATACCCGCCTCTGTTCATTAACGGTATATGTGCAGATTCGGTATAGATGTTCGAAGGACTCCTGGACGTTTATTAAAGCTGCCAGAGCAGCTTGAAGGTCCGTTGGATCGATGTAATCAGACATGCTCTTACTTTTTTACTTACTTCCTTACTTCCCGGGCTGGCATGTACAGTATGTACATATGTATGACGTAAACGCGTACCCGACGTGAGCAGATCCGAGCAGAGTTTGGCGTATTGGGTAGTTTAGACGGATATGCAACGGGGGCTGTTTTTAACTTATCCACTCTGGAAGGCGTTTTCAAATTTTTCCGTTTTTCAGCCTCGGAAACGCCGTCCCCGTGTAGACGAAAGGCACTTCCGATAAAATATTTAGTCGTTTTTACCCGACAGCGTCCTCGTGTAAATGGGCCCTATAAGTTGCTCATAAAGCTACAACCTTTTCTGGTTCTAACAGTACCAGTTAGGACTGTGTAGAGTAGACCCTTTCTATTTTGTGTTACAACGTTAAGTAGAGGTGTGTATGTGTGGCGGGGGGGGGGGTTAAAAAAGCTACTATTTGTACTACAGTAGACACAGATGCTTTGGCTGTTTTGGCTATAGCACACTCAAATGAAATACCAAAAGGAGGAGAGAGTGGTCGTTGAGATAGTTTATTTTGTTTACAGGCAGTATTTGACGGAAGATGGATATGATGTGTTACTAGCACCTGAAGATACAGTACTAATTGAACAGCGGCTCATGTTGTGAGAGAATCTCTTTCAGAGCCTATAAATACAGAAAAAAAACAAAAACGATGAGTTAGTTGAGAGAGATAACAGGACGGCATGTCCATTCATGTGATATTGAAATCATGTTTTTAGATGCAGTATAACGTTGCACATGTTTCAGTGGACAAAAAAATTCAGAAATACACAGGGAAGTTTATCACAGAGTGATAAATTATAAATTAATCTTGCAATGGCCTTTTCCTTCGCGCCAATTCCGTGATTATTGTAGGGACTTTACCTTAAAATTTCAAACAGGTTCAATTCACCTTAAAATCAGCTCTCTGTAAAGGGACACTGTAAGAAGATCATAGGTTTTGGAAAAAAATCTTTTATGGTTGCAGAGAGATGGTGATTTTAGTAAAAAATAAATAATGGTAATTGTGTAACCCCCCCCACACACACACACAAACACACACCTCTACTTCACGTTGTAGCGCAAAATAGAAAGGGTCTACAACTTTCGTTGTCTTTTTCAAAAGGATCAGTATCAAGAACGCACACCACTGCAGAGAATAGTATAGAGTCTGTGTGGACACAAAAGAAGGCAGTGGCGCACATGACGTCACACATGCAGTGCCACTGACCTGTAAATCGCTGCGATCTAATAATGGCAGACAAGCTTTTAGTGATTTTTGGAACAGAATTCAGATGCAAAAAATATATATATTTTTTTTTTTAACCAATTTTTTTATTTATCGGTCAATTTTACAACCTATTTGAGCATATCACACACAGAAAACCCGGGATTTTATGATGCAATTTTCATTACACTAGCACTTTAATGAACAAAAAAAAAAAAATGCAACTACTGGGACACTGCTGCAGTATAAGAGGAATAAAACACTTCGTCTGTACTCACATTCTTGCATTGTCATCCAGGAAGCAGCGGTTGCGGAGTAATCCCGCCCACAATTGCACGCCAACTATTCCGAAGATAAAAAATACGAAGAAGCACAGTAGCAAAACGTTTCCCAGCATCGGTAAAGTGTCCAGCAGCAGCGTCACCAAGATGCGCATACCTGCGAAAAACAACAACGTTAGAAATTTCCAAAGAAATCTAAACTCGTCGGAAACATTTTAAAAAAGTAAAAATAGTAGTTCTAATGGGCAGCGCGGTGGTGTAGTGGTTAGCGCTGTCGCCTCACAGCAAGAAGGTCTGGGTTCGAGCCCCGTGGCCGGCAAGGGCCTTTCTGTGTGGAGTTTGCATGTTCTCCCCGTGTCCGCGTGGGTTTCCTCCGGGTGCTCCGGTTTCCCCCACAGTCCAAAGACATGCAGGTTAGGTTAACTGGTGACTCTAAATTGAGCGTAGGTGTGAATGTGAGTGTGAATGGTTGTCTGTGTCTATGTGTCAGCCCTGTGATGACCTGGCGACTTGTCCAGGGTGTACCCCGCCTTTCGCCCGTAGTCAGCTGGGATAGGCTCCAGCTTGCCTGCGACCCTGTAGAACAGGATAAAGCGGCTAGAGATAATGAGATTAAATGAGTAGTTCTAACCTTTTGAGTCAGGTTTTATGTTTTTTGCTCAAAGATAATAACTTTGTAGCCAAAAATGAAAATCAAGAAAAAGCTCAAACAACATTCCTGAGTGGTGAATCAAACAAATCGAAGCTCATATCAATCCACTTCCGTGAGTCATTTGAAAGAATCAAATCTTTCTAAGAAAGAATTTGTCTAAGTTACCACCCTGAAGTTAATTGTTTTTCCATAACTGCACATCCTGAAGTGCTTTAGTTCTTTTATGCCACAGCAAATTGGACAAATATAAAAAAATTTTCAGACATATATATTTATAGTGGGGCGGCACGGTGGTGTAGTGGTTAGCGCTGTCGCCTCACAGCAAGAAGGTCCTGGGTTCGAGCCCCATGGCCGGCGAGGGCCTTTCTGTGTGGAGTTTGCATGTTCTCCCCATGTCCGCGTGGGTTTCCTCCGGGTGCTCCGGTTTCCCCCACAGTCCAAAGACATGCAGGTTAGGTTAACTGGTGACTCTAAATTGACCGTAGGTGTGAATGTGAGTGTGAATGGTTGTCTGTGTCTATGTGTCAGCCCTGTGATGACCTGGCGACTTGTCCAGGGTGTACCCCGCCTTTCGCCCGTAGTCAGCTGGGATAGGCTCCAGCTTGCCTGTGACCCTGTAGAAGGATAAAGCGGCTAGAGATAATGAGATGAGATGAGATGAGATATATTTATAGTTAAATTTAATGTTGTGGAACGCCAATGAAACAAGTTAGTTTCTTTCTCACTCACCATAAAATCATTCCCTCACCAGCCTCTCTTTATTTTTCTCTTTTATAGTTAATAAGACAAAAAGCTCAGCCAAAAAATGGCAAAAAAAAAACAGTAAGCGCTACAACTTTACCTTTGACTATTACAAAGCATTGACACTGGAGACTCCTTCCATAAATGTTACAAAAAACTTCATCTTTGCTGATGAATCTTAGATTTTATCTACAGCTTTCCTGCAAGAGACAATGAGGGTCGCCATGACACCCACCTCTACCGGATGCCAGTTTTTGAGTTCTGGTTTATCCAAGCAGCTGAGGCTGAGAGAACCGAATGTAGCTGAGTGGAGCTAGCTACGACAACCATGTTTTTGTCAGAGGATAATGTAATATATTGTTGTGGTGCTATGAGTGCTATTGTTCAAGAATGTGATTCATGCTGTGACCCTAGTTGGCCACCTTAGCTAAGTTGATGTTTAGAAAGCAATGTAGCGGTCTTGAAAATAAAAATAGCACATTGTGCGGCTAACGCCTCAGTTCTTGGCTCAAAGTATCTTACATGGTGTCAGAAGCGTAGTTATGGCTACCCTGCAGGTTGAGCACCTGAAGATTGACTGGGACGCTGCTGTTTTATATCAGGAATTTGATAGATTTAGGAGTCATGTTACTTTTGTTTTTTGATGGACTGCTGTCTAGACTATCTGCTAAACAGTGGGCAGGCTGGCTAGGCACATGGATTGGCGTGCAAGGCAGAGAAATTTATAAAACACTAGACTGGGGTGAAGGGGACAAAGAGGATCCCATCAAAGTGCTGGAAAAGTCTGCAAGTTACATTAGACCAAGGGAGAACAAGAGGATAACTCATTGTCGCTTCAAGCAGAGGAAACAATGTACAAGTGAGAGTTTCAACCATTTTGTGAAGGATTTATGGCTGCTTTTAATGGACTGTAAATATGCCGAACCCGATGATATGCTAACTGATGCTTTCATCACAAGAATCTGTGAGAAAAGAGAGCAAGAAAGACTACTGGATCTGACGAGGATTTGACGAGGATCTGACATTAGCCAAGGCCATAGAAATTCCACAACAATACGAGATGTCTCAGAAACGAATGAAAATTGTCAGAGATGATACTGCATGCTCTCAAGTGTCTGCTGTAGCAACCAACGTTTTACCTAAAATGACTGGCCAAAGTAGGAAAGCATGCTATCCAGAACCTTCAAAATTTGCACTGCATAAGCCACCAGCCTACTGTCCTAGCTGCGGCAAGCACCCCGGGCACATATAGAATGAAGGCAAGCGTCCAGCTAAAGGCTCAACATGTTCTTATTGTCACAAAGCCAACCACTGGATGGCAGTGTGCTGTAACTGTGTAGTGCACACATTGAGTGTAGAGGTGCCAGAGGAAGCAGATGAAGATATTCTGAGCATTAGCCTCACTGAAATTGTGCTTCCCACAGCTTCATTAACAGTTTACAAATGGTCAGTGTGTGTCATTATTTTGTCACAGGAAGTCCAATTTAGAATAGACACAGGTGCCAAGTGTAACACACTAACTCTGGACAGCTACCAGCAGCTAATGCACACTGGTGAATTAAAACCATCCAACAAGTCGCTACAGTATGCTCATACTCCAACCACAAACTCAAACCAGCTGCTGCAGTAGATCTAACAATCCACTACAATAACCATGCCACAAGTGCTGAGTTTGAGATTGTGGACATAACACAGGAAAGTGTGGTCAGCGGGACCATAGCTGAAGCATTAGGCTTGATAGCAAGGTTAAGCTCCTTACAAAATGTTGCTGAAACACAAGTAGACACTCCTGTTAAAGACAACACCTCACCAGAGACTGTCCCACAAGGTCTATGTGACTTCCCAGAACTAATACGCACCACAGGGATTTTACCAGGCAAATACACAATCAAAATAGAACCAAATGCCAAAGGTGTTGTACATCCTGTGCACAGACAGCCCACCACGATCAAGGAGAAGACTGTGCAGAAAATCCATGAAATGGAAGAAAATGGCTCCATCACAAGAGTTGACCATCCCACAGAATGGGTCAGTTACATGGTGGCAGTCTCCCGGGGAGGCAAAATAAGGATTTGTATAGACCACAGTAATTTAAATAAAGTAATCAAAAGAGAGCATTATCCCATGCACACTGTTGAAGAGTTTGTGTCCTCAATGCCTGGTGCACAAATATTCTCAGTCCTCAATGCCAAGTCTGGATTCCTCCAGATAGAATTAGACGAAGAGTTATCGTTCCTCACAACCTTAAACATGCCTATTGGTAGATTCAGGTGGTTCAGGCTACCATTTGGTATCAAATGTGCCCTTGAAGTTTTTCAGCACATCATGGATGGCATGCTAGAAGGCATAACGGGCTATGGCCATTATGGATGACATCCTGATTGTAGCACACAATGTGGAAATGCATGATGAAGTCCTAAGCAAAGTTATTGAGAAAGCCACAAGCTACAACCTAAAGCTGAACCTCAACAAGTGTCACATTTGGCAAAGCCAGGGACCATACGTGGGGCACTTACTGACTGCAGATGGCCTGAAGCCAGACCCGGCCAAGTTTGCAGCAGTCAGAGGCACAGCCACACCTACCAACAAAGAAAGAGTCTGCTGCTTTCTGTGGTTTGTCACGTATTTGTCAAAGTTCATACCAAACCTCGGTGAGGAAGATGCACCTCTGTGGCAGCTTCTCAAAAGTAACATGGATTTTGCATGCCAACCAGCTCAGGAAAAGGCCTTCACTAGGCTTAAGGAACAGTGTTCAAATCCACCAGTACTGAAGTACTATGACCCAGCAGAACCTGTGGAGATTTTCTGTGATGCCGGCAGCAATGGATTGGGTGCTGTGCTCCTGCAGGACAATCATCCAGTCGCCTTCTCCTCCAGGTCTCTGACTGATGCTAAAACATGTTATGCACAGATAGAAAAAGAAATGCTCTCTATTGTCCATGCATGCACCAAGTTTCATCATTACATCTTTGGGAAGCCGGTCACAGTATATAATGACCACAAACCACTCGTGGACATTTTCAAGAAGTCACAGCTGTCAACCCCCATGTGTATACAGAGGATGCGCCTCCACCTGCAGTGGTATGATTTAGCTGTCAGATATAGGAAAGGAAAGGACATGGAGCTGCCTGACACGCTATCGAGAGCCCAACTGACATACAACACTCCAGAGTTGGAAGGGTTGGAGTGTGTATCCATGCTGAATTATGTAACTGTGAGTGAAGAAAAGTACACTGAGCTACAAGGATACACAAGGAAAGAGCTGAGCCCTTTGCAACACATACTACAGCAAGGATGGCCAAAGCATAGGAGAGACGCTCCAGCTGCTGTTCAGCCATACTGGGATTCAAGAGGTCAGCTAATGGTATGTGATGGAGTAGTGTACAAAGGGCTGTGCATAGTAGTGCCACCCACTATGAAACCCCACATGTTAAAGCTCATACGGTACATCAGTCTCATTTAGGAATTGTGAAAAGCAAGCAAATAGCTCGTGAAGTGCTTTACTGGCCAGGTATGAGTGCTGAGATAGAGGACATGGTGAAGAATTGCAGTAAGTGTGCATAGTTCCAAAACAAGCTGCTCAGATTGCTACTCAAACCAACAGAAACCCCAGAACTTCCATTCAAACAAGTGGCAGCAGACATCTTCGAGTTCCAGGGCAAACACTATTATTTTGGTGGACTACTTCTCAAAGTTTATTGAAGTGGATGAGTTTAAAGACCAGCAAAGTCATACTGCCATTGAAATACTTAAATCTCAGTTTAGTAGGCATGGCATTCCTCCTGTCATATGAACAGACAATGGCCCGCAGTATGTGTCAGAGGAGTTCAGAGACTTCTGTGAGAGTTATGGCATTTCACATCATACATCATCACCTCACACTCCTCACTCCAATGGAGAGGTCGAACAAGCAGTACAAACAGTTAAAAGACCTTGGAACAAAGCCTCAGACAAACACCTAGCACTGCTTGACTACAGAACAACCCCACTTGAGTCAGTAGGGTTGTCCCCAGCACAGCTGCTCATGGGCAGGAGACCCAGAAACAAACTGCTTGCAGCTCAACAGCTGCTTATCCCAAAGGCTTGCAACTCTTCAATTCTAACAACGTTAACAAATAAATCAGACAATACACAGGCAATTTAGTGAAATCCCCACAGTTGTGGTCTTGGCCGGTCTTGAAATGAAATCCTGAGTCACCTATGTATGAGACCGAGACAAGATCGAGTAAAAATATGGTCGATTCAGAGACAAGACCAAGACCTTCAAAAACTGGTCTTGAGACTGGTGTCGAGACCAAGACCAGTCTCAAATACTACACTTCATTTGATGTTTACTACACGATTCTTTTACATAGATATATTTTTGTTTCTAAGATATTGTGGCAGCGGGGGCGTGGTCAAGTGCCGGTCTGTGACAGGAGGGCGGAGCCAGGGAAGGTGAGTGGCAGAATCACTACACCTGATGGTAATTAACCTGTGTTTGTGTGTCTTCCCAGTAACTGGGCCCTATTTAAGGAGACAGAGGGAGAGCAGAGGAGAGCTCTTCCCGGGACGAGAACACAGCGTGTGTGTGTGGCTGAAATAGTGTTAAACTGAAAAGTCTGGCAATAAAGCCTGTTACGTTTCTTAAGCTTTGTTCTCCCCTCCCTTCTGTGTCCCGTCCTCGCCCCATTCCCCCACCATGGAGACGGGGGCCAGCTCCACCCCAGCCGGCCCGCCGCACCAGTGGTGCCCTCCCGTTTCTCCCTTCTGTGTCTGTTTCTCCCCCCCCTCAGGTGAGTGAGCCCCAGAGCACCGGTGCAGAAGGAAAGCCCGGGCCGGTTTGCTGGCGCTGCAGGGAGCCGGGCCACCTGCAACAACAGTGCGCAGCAATGGAGGTGGGCGCGGTGGTATGGATCCCCGACGCACCAGAGGCCGCCCTTGATTGGGCAGGAGCGTATCGCATACCGGTGAGTGTCCAAGGGGCTACATATCAGGCGTTGGTGGATTCTGGTTGCAATCAGACCTCGATCCGCCAAAGCCTGGTGCAAGACGAGGCATTGGGGGGAGCACAGGGGGTGAAGGTGTTGTGTGTGCACGGGGATGTTCACAGCTACCCTTTGGTGTCGGTCCACATATTTTTCAGAGGGGAAAAATCTATAGTGAAGGCGGCGGTTAATCCTCGCCTTACCCACTCTTTAATTTTGGGGACTGATTGGCCGGGATTTCGGGGTTTAATGACGCGCCTAGTAAAGAGTGGGTCCTGCCATTTGACAGGGGGAGGACCCGGTGTCGCTTTGGCTGGAGCTGCTGTCGCAGAGCCGTCTACGTCATCTCTGCGACAGAGTGAGGAGCCGCCGGCTCCTCCTCTTTCTGTTGGGGAATCCCTCGCGGATTTCCCATTAGAACAATCGCGAGACGAGACTCTGCGGCATGCGTTTGACCAAGTGAGAGTAATCGATGGTCAAACGCTCCAGCCGAACACCACCCCGTCCTTCCCCTATTTCTCTATTATGAAGGATAGATTATACCGAGTGACGCAGGACACTCAGACGAAAGAGCGAGTCACGCAGCTTTTAATTCCAAAGAGCCGCTGGGAATTGGTATTCCAGGCGGCTCACTTTAATCCCATGGCTGGACACCTAGGGCAAGATAAGACACTAGCCCGAATAATGGCCCGATTCTATTGGCCGGGGATTCGCGGCAATGTCCGTAGGTGGTGTACGGCGTGCCACGAATGCCAATTAGTAAATCCAGCGGCCATTCCAAAAGCGCCTTTGCGCCCTCTACCTCTAATCGAGACCCCGTTCGAAAGAATTGGGATGGATCTCATCGGGCCATTAGATCGGTCAGCACGAGGGTACCGCTTTATATTAGTCCTGGTCAGGGCTTTGAACCAGAATTTTTTTCCTATTGGTTCGTTCCGAACAGAAACGGAATTTTAACGTTTCCGGTTTTGGGTTCCACCATTAAATAGACGTTCCCGAACCGGTTAGAACAAAAAAATTTCGTTCCCGGAACGGTTAATTACGTTCCCTGTCAGCTGTTTAACAAATGGCTATAAAATTATGTCTCTGTCTCATCCAGCTTAAGCCAAATGTAGGCTAATTCTATTACAACCTTCATTAAATAAGACAAGAAATAATTCAAAACAATTATTATTTCAAATGTTGGCGATTTGGATTCTCAGTATGTCTTCCCATCTACACAAACAGAAAAAGTGCCAAAAATGAAAGATAATTTGTTTAGTGTGTTACCAAAGGCTAGTCAGGCCCTATGGAGGGCTACCGCATGACGTCACCGCGCCGCGAGATTTTGTTAGGCGCCATATTGGAAGACCAAGTACACATCTATGCAAGTACATACATTCATAAAACAAACTACACCTGAAATGTAGCCAGGGCCGGTTCTGCCCTAATCTGGACCTGCGTGCAACATCGCGCAACCCCCCCCCCCCCCCCCCCCCCAAAAAAAAAAACACCAGTCTAAATCAGGACAACCATCACATAACTATAACTATAAACATTTTAGATCAACTATTTTAACTAAATGGGCTATAATAAATAAGGCTGCAGGCAGCCACGGCGGGCTGCCTCAGAAAAGTAACCATTCAATGACAACTGAAAGCCTGCAGCCACGGCGGGCTGCCTCAGAAAAGTAACCATTTGTCCTACCTTAAAACTCGTTTTGCATTTTCTGCCTCCTTTTTTGTATTTTCAACCCTCCGTTTATTTTCTTTCCTTTTCTGAAAACCCTATTTGTGTCCAGACATTTTGTTCTGCTACCAACGAACTAACTCGTCAGGTCTCGTCTCTCGAGCCCGCGATGATTCCCGTGGGAAAGGCAACAATTGATACATTTTTACAGACAGCCAACAGGGAGGTTGCAACGTTCAGGCTCTTCTTTGCTCAGACACTCATGGCTTTTTTATTTGTAGGCTACGGAAACTTTGAGGAACGAAATAAAAACCGGTATTAACCGGTTACCATTATTTTTAATAAGCGTTTCTGTTCCGGAACATTAAAAAATAATAAAGTTTCTGGTTTCGTTTCTGTTCCATGTGAAATAGAAAAAGTTCCCGGTTTTCGTTTTCGTTCCTTGAACCGGTTCAAAGCCCTGGTCCTGGTGGACTATGCAATGCGATACCCGGAAGCAGTGCCTCTGTGCAATATCTCTGCACGCAGTATTGCGGAGGCACTCTTCCGCATCATCTCCCGAGTTGGAATCCCGAAAGAGATTCTGACTGATCAAGGCACTACGTTTATGTCACGGACACTGCGCGAACTGTATGGGTTACTGGGGATTAAGCCGATCCGCACCAGTGTGTATCACCCACAAACGGACGGTTTAGTAGAACGGTTCAACCGCACCCTCAAGAATATTATTAAAAAATTCGTAAGTGAGGACGCATGTAATTGGGATAAGTGGCTCGAACCCTTGCTGTTCTCAGTGCGAGAGGTCCCCCAAGCCTCCACGGGGTTCTCCCCGTTCGAATTGTTATATGGGCGTAAGCCGCGCGGCATCCTAGACGTGCTGCGGGAAAATTGGGAGGAGGGACCTTCACAAAGCAAAAACGAAATCCAATACGTTATGGACCTGCGTGCAAAACTCCACACTCTCACCCACCTAACTCAGGAGAATTTGTGGCAGGCCCAGGAACGGCAAGCCCGCCTGTACAACAAGGGTACGCGCCTTAGAGAGTTCACTCCAGGAGATAAGGTACTCGTACTGTTGCCCACGTCGAGCTCCAAATTGATCGCCAAGTGGCAAGGACCCTTTGAGGTCACACGGCGAGTCGGGGACGTCGACTATGAGGTGAGGCGAACGGACAGGGGTGGGGCGCTACAGATTTATCACCTCAATCTGCTTAAACTCTGGAACGAGGAGGTCCCCGTGGCGTTGGTGTCGGTAGTTCCGGAGAAGGCGGAGCTGGGGCCGGAGGTTCAAAAAGGGACATTGGCATCACGTACCTCTCCGGTCCCCTGTGGAGACCACCTCTCCCCGACCCAACTCACGGAGGTTGCCCAGTTGCAGGCCGAGTTTTCGGATGTGTTCTCGCCCCTGCCCGGTCGCACTAACCTCATAGAGCACCACACAGAGACGCCCCCGGGGGTGGTAGTGCGTAGCCGCCCTTACAGGCTGCCCGAACACAAAAAAAAGGTGGTTCGGGAAGAACTTCAGACCATGCTCGAAATGGGCATCGTCGAGGAGTCCCACAGTGACTGGAGCAGCCCGGTGGTCTTGGTCCCCAAGGCCGACGGGTCGGTCCGGTTCTGTGTGGACTATAGAAAAGTCAACGCGGCGTCTAAATTCGACGCGTACCCAATGCCTCGTATTGACGAGCTGCTCGATCGACTACGCACGGCTCGCTTTTATTCGACACAGAGGACGGCAGGACAAAGCTTAAGAAATGTAACAGGCTTTATTGCCAGACTTTTCAGTTTAACACTATTTCAGCCACACACACACGCTGTGTTCTCGTCCCGGGAAGAGCTCTCCTCTGCTCTCCCTCTGTCTCCTTAAATAGGGCGCAGTTACTGGGAAGACACACAAACACAGGTTAATTACCGTCAGGTGTAGTGATTCTGCCACTCACCTTCCCTGGCTCCGCCCTCCTGTCACAGACCGGCGCTTGACCACGCCCCCGCTGCCACAGATATCTTCTATCTTTGGGGTGGCATCAACACCTCTCACAGACCCATCCTGCCGCTGTCATAAAAATCAAGGTGAGGCTCACCCCCAAAACAACACGTGTACCATGTACATGCACAGGGTATAGTAGGTACAGGGATACCCCATTAATGAATACGAACAGTAGCCAGACAGCCGACACGTGTGTGTATGCAGTAAACCTGCTGCAGCATCTTATTTTTGGCTTGTGAACATGCATGTTAACGATACCATAAACATAAAAGGATGGTGCACACCCTTTACATGTAGTATACAATGCAGTCCGGGAGTACAATATGTTATTACAGTGTGGGAAATAAGGAATTTTAAGCAGACTGTCACAGGACAGACAAGTCTGAAATGTTGCCTGTCCGTCCAAATTTCAGCCTTTCCGAATGACGGGCTGTGGCAGCGGGGGCGTGGTCAAGCATCAGTCTGTGAATGGAGGGCGGAGTCAGGGAGGGTAAGTGGCAGAATCACTGCACCTGACGTGAATTAACTTGTGTTTGTGTGTCTCCCCCAGTGACTGCGCCCTATAAAGGCGAACGGACAGGGGTGGGGCGTTACAGATTTACCACCTCAATCTACTAAAACTTTGGAACGAGGAGGTCCCCGTGGCGTTGGTGTTGGTGGTTCCAGAGAAGGCAGAGCTGGGGCCGGAGGTTCAAAAAGGAAAATTGACATTGCCCACCGCTCCGGTCCCCTGTGGAGACCACCTCTCCCCGACCCAACTCACGGAGGTCACCAAGTTGCAGACAGAATTTTCTGAAGTGTTCTCGCCCCTGCCCGGCCGCACCTACCTCATAGAACACCACATTGAGATGCCCCCGGAGGTAGTAGTGCACATCCGCCCTTACAGACTGCCCGAACACAAAAAAAAGGTGGTTCGGGAAGAACTCGAGGCCATGCTCGAAATGGAGCAGCCCGGTGGTCTTGGTTCCCAAGGCTGACGGGTCGGTCCGGTTCTGTGTGGACTATAGAAAAATCAACGCGGTGTCTAAATTTGATGCGTACCCAATGCCTCATATTGACGAGTTGCTCGATCAACTAGGCACGGCTCATTTTTATTTGACACTGGATTTGACAAAGGGATATTGGCAGATCCCCTTGACTCCACTATCCCGAGAGAAAACGGCCTTTTCCACACCGTTTGGCTTACACCAGTTCGTCACACTTTCTTTTGGGCTGTTTGGGGCGCCCGCTATGTTCCAGCGGCTTATGGATAGGGTCCTGTGGCGGCATACTTGGATGACATCATTATTTATAGTAATGACTGGCCGTGGCACTTAGAACACCTAAGGGCCATCCTTAGGTCGCTGAGGCGAGCAGGTCTCACAGCCAACCCGAAGAAGTGTGCGATTGGGCGGGTGGAAGTATGGTATCTGGGCTTCCACTTGGGCAATGGGCAGGTGCATCCCGAAATCAATAAGACAGCAGCAATTGCAGCCTGCCCGAGGCCCAAGACCAAAAAGGGGGTGAGACAGTTCCTGGGGCTGGCTGGCTACTATCATAGGTTTATACCTAATTATTCGGACGTCACCAGCCCGCTGACTGATCTCACTAAAAAGGGGGCACCAGATCCGGTCCAGTGGACGGAGCAATGCCAGTGGGCTTTCTCTGAAGTAAAGGCTGCACTGTGTGTGGGGCCACTGTTACATTCCCCTGACTTTTCTCTCCCCTTTGTTTTGCAGACTGACGCGTCGGACAGAGGGCTGGGGGCTGTTCTGTCCCAGGAGGGGGAGGGGGAAGACTGTCCAGTGCTGTACATCAGCAGGAAGCTGTCGGTGCGCGAGGGCAGGTACAGCACAATAGAAAAGGAATGCCTTGCCATCAAGTGGGTGGTCCTCACCCTCCGCTACTACCTGCCGGGGTGCCCTTTCACCCTCTGTTTAGACCACGCACCCCTGCAGTGGCTCCACCGCATGAAGGATGCCAACGCGTGGATCACCCATTGGTATCTGGCACTCGAGCCATTTAAGTTTGAGGTGGTCCACAGGCCGGGGGCGCAGATGGTCGTGGCAGATTTCCTCTCCCGTCAAGGGGGGGGGGGAGTCAGCTGCAGGACGGATGGCTCCCCGGCCTGAGTTGGCCGGTGGGGGTATATGGCAGTGGGGGCATGATCAAGCGTTGGTCTGTGAATGGAGGGCAGAGTCAGGGAAGGTAAGTGGCAGAATCACTGCACCTGATGTGAATTAACCTATGTTTGTGTGTCTCCCCCAGTGACCATGCCTTATAAAAGGAGAGAGAGAGCAGAGGAAGGGCGCTCTCCCCAACCTGGACCCTTGTGTGCACGCACGCGCGTGCGTGTGTGTGTGTGTGTGTGTGTGTGTGTGCGAGCAAAGTAAGACGGTGAAAAGCGCAAATAAAAGTCTTTTTGAGAGAACTCAGTTCTGGCCTGCCATGCTTCTGTGCTCCACCCACCTTCAACTATTTCTACATGGGCCAAAGGCCCGGAACAATGTGGCCGAGTGTCCGGGGCCTGCCTTAGGGACCCGGAAGCTGAAGGGCTATAAATGCCTAGAGATGGCTTCTCAGTTATTTCCAGGCACATTTTTGTGATCTTCAAAGGCCAAATTACACTAGACATTAGTTGCTAATTACACTACAGACTGAATATAATTTACAAGAAAATGTTAGAAGATTCAAGAAAAACATGCTGAAAGTTATACTCAAGAAAACAGTAGCACACACAGGTCAGTTCCACATCTAGAAACAAGTATGAGGGGGGCAAGGATGTTCCAGTTGGTTACATCTTACTCAAAGTCCTTCCCACACCATTCATGGTGCATTTGGCAACACCGATCTCCGTTTCGTAGCCCTCGGCCTCTCGTCTATATTACATAGCTAGGGTTACAGTGGGGGGCTAGTCCTCTGGTAACCATGAAAGTTTGACTCCCCACTCACATCTGTATTGCAGTGTGTCTTGCCAGAAGGCACCATTTTTTTATGATGGTCTTTGGTATGACCCAACCGTGAGTAGAACTTGCGATCTCCTGATCGAGAGGCGGACACTCTAACCACTAGCCCACTCACAACTTACTGGTACTCATATATAGGTACTATAATAACACTCATGAAACATGATGTCAACAATGACTTTTTTATACTCAGTCTATAAGAAATTTAGTAATTAACAATACAACTATTTCTACATAAGGGTTAAAATTTTGAGCACGAGATTCCAAGTAACTTTGTGACAAAATGACTTTTAAAATGACTCAAAACTAGACATGGTAATGTCATTTGGCATTCAGAATAAAATCTGCTGGACTATAACTTAGAAAATAGAAGAAAACACTGTGAAACAGAAACTAATCGAAACCGAAAGAGTGAAAATGATTATCATGCCGTTACTATGTGAATAGTCTGTTATGAATGCGTAAGTGGGCACTCAGTGCTCTGACTCCAGTGTGACTGAGTAAGGGGACAAGTTTTATGTTTCATCTCATTTACCGGTAGGTCATTTAAAAATATTATTTGGCAGTGGGCACATAGGAAAGTGTAAAGTATAAAGTTTCTGTCAATATGTTTATCATGCTCGTATGATAAAAACTCACAAAGACATTTATCTAAATACATGATCTACTCATTCTAAACCTGCTGAGCTTCACTTGAGAAGCTCTCGACCCCAGAGGGTTAAAATACGATGGAAAAACATTTTGTCAGGGTCCAAAAGCTGTAGTAGTCTATTTTCTTTTAATGTTAGTGGTAAACCTACCCGGCTGATAACAACATCACATGGTGTCATGCCAGAATGCATTCCTACTCGCTGATGAGAAGCAACTTGTCATTCATCGAGATTGTCCACGATCAGCCAATCACAGGTCGTGTTACAACATAATGTATTTAACCAGTGTAACATTTGGAAGAAAATTAGAAGTAGATTAGACCCATATATTTACAATTTTTCATGGGTCATCCAGTTTGATGCTTTTGAAATACAGATGGACAAATGTGAAAATTACCAGTCAATGTCCGCCGGTCCAGCCTTATTTCCCACACTGTTATTATGTTGATGCATGAAGTTCCCGCACCCTGTTAAAATCCAACAGGACTCGCCCAGCTTGCTTTTCACTGCATTCATGTCACAAGTTAAAAAAAAAACAAAAAACTAAGTTTGGACCTACTATTAAATATAAATTTATCCCATAAACTCTTCAGCTCAATCCCACATAACAATTTATTTTGTTTATTTTTTAAACCTTATTAATTAAATAAAAAAAGCAGCAGGGATATCTCAGTAACTGCAATACTAAAACTATTTTTTTGGACGGGGGGCCACTGTGTGTGCATGTGACAAATAAAGGCTTCTTCTTCTTCTTAATTTACATATTTAACCAATACATTATCATTCATATACAAATATATACATACATTCTCTCCCATTCTTTCAAGATTCACCTGGCCAATTCTTTGCATGCATTTTGTTTATACATCTACCTGCTGTGTTTCTGTCCACTTCCAGTTTTTGGACTCTCATTTTTTTGCCTGCAGCTCTAGTTTTGAAGTAGACGTTTCCCACACATCTACCACGTCTGTGAACTCTATTACATATCCTGGTTCCCAGGTGGACGAGCTCATGATGTGATGAAACAGTTCTGTAAGTAAAGACAGAATCCAGGGATGCTATTTGCCCACTGCTGTTTTATATCAGAAATGAAATTCAGGCCATGACTAACACACATCCAGTTCAAAATGTGACCTGCTCCAGCATTTTGAGTTACTTTGACGCAGAACCATTATTCTGATTTTCCTACAAAAAGCTTTCTGCTGATACCAGCATTACATTTGTCCTTCAGATATCAGGCAGGCCCATTTAAATGCTCACTGTTCTGAAAACTTGTTTACAACATAATATGCAAATAAATGTTTCAGATATGACCTTTTTTCAGCCAAGACAGAATTTACAAAAGTTCATACAGACAAATGCACAAGCACAGTGTTGTATGTAAAATCCAACTAATGTGTTTCTCTAAATCACTCATGTATTGTAGACTGTAATGTTTCCTGTAGTTTTGTTGACTGTAATATAATCAACTATAGTATTGATTTTTGTATTGTTGTCTGAAGTATTGATTACATTGGTACTGTAATAAGGGGCAGGAACTGGAGTCAACCCACAGTGTCTAAAACCTCTTAGTTGGCCATCCAGTTCCTGCCAACACCAAGCTAGAGAGAAGACGGTTCAAGTGGTGAGCATCCAAATTGAAGGTGGTGCTGAACCAGTTTGATCAAGACATAGACCAGATCCTTCAGCTGATGGCAAGGGGAGATGCTGACAAGAAACTCCAGGCTATGACACCACTGATGACCACCCTCACTGTGGAGATATGTGGAGAGGAGGAGAAGAAAGAAGCCAAAAGTCTGCATACTAAAAACATAGAGAAGTGAGAATCCATGAAATCAGGCAGCAGCTCAAGTCCTTGTAATATCAATTCAAATGAGCAGGAAAGCAAGAGAAACTTGTCCTAACCCAGCTTACAACTATTTTGAGGCAGAAGATTAGGGGCTTGCCCAGGGCCAAGTGGCACTGGAAGCATCATTGAGACAGAGCAAGGAGAAGAGCTGCTTTCATCTCTAACCCACTGCACTTCTCCAAGGAGATATTGGGCAAGAAATACAGAGGCGTGCTGAGCTGCTCTGAAGAAGGAATGTACACCTACCTCAGGAGGATGTACAGTGATCCAAAAAGGAACCAGTATATAGGACCTTGCAAAGCATTAATAGACCAGCCATGCCAAGCAAGCAGTTCGACAAATCAGAACTGAATCTGAAAGAGGTGAGGAACATGGTATGCAAACCAAGATCCACCTATGCACCAGGCCCTAGCAGCATCCTATACAAGGTATATAAGAACTGCCCAAACTTTCTGGTGTACTTGTGGAAGATCTTGTTCCCCCAGCACATTACCATCGCTACCCTATGCCCATACGTGGTTCTTTCATCTGAAGTCAACAAGCAGATCATCCAACTGGCCAAGTATGACGACCTTATCAGCTAATATGGAAAATCAGAATGGAAGGGGACATGTCTGCCAATAGAGGTTAGATGTTGAGGATTTGCTGCCAGATCCCTCAGCACACTGGGCACTGGAGGAAAGAAGAGGAGTACAGCCATTCATGAGACCACCAGCATGGCAGAGAAAGCCTCTACATGGCTATGGCTGAAGAGAGAACAACCCTGGGTGTGAAGTAGCTAGGTGTTGTCAGCTGGACACAAACAGGGGTGTGATCAGTCTCTGCTGGCTTACCTGGAGGAGGGAGGATGATGTTGAAAGACCTGAAATTCCTGATGATCCCAGGAACATCACTGATGATGTGTCCAGCAGCATCAGAAGATGCATTTCATTTCTCTGTAATATTTCTCACTGTAGTATAGAGGACTGTAGAATCTTTCTTACTGTAATATTGTTTATTGTAGTTTTGTTGACTTTAGCATTACTGGCTTTAGTATTGTTCTCTGTAGTGGTGTTTATGTTTGTATTATTGACTAGAATTTTTAAGTGACGTAATGTTGACTGTGGTATTGTTTACTATAATATTTTTAATGGTAGTATTGTTGATTGTAGTATTGTTCACTTTGGTACTGTTGACTGTAGTACTGTTTGCTGAAGTATTGTTGACTATAGTATTGTTTACTTATTATTGTCTGATTAATATAAATACAAAAGTGCATACAGACAATTGCATATGCTCTCAGTCAGTCCAGTCAGTTCGCTTTTCGACAGAACTCAGGTTTCCGTCAAACTTTCTGTTTCTTTAAACATTATTAATGTCTTAATTCTGTTGCAAATGCTTGTGTTCATTTTTTATACGTTGCATTTGACTGAGAGATGATAATTCATTGTCAATGCAATTCTTCATATGTTATGTTGTAGTTGGGATGTGAGTGACATGTAGTCAGTAAATTTATATTTAGTACGCTATTACATATAATTTTATTTTGTTAAGGTCTAGTTAATGTGGATGTAAAGTTATATTATGTCGTGGTTACTCTGCTACAAAGTAATTAGTATTTTAGTAAAGTATAGTAAGCACAGTTATGGTCAGAAGTTTACATAAAGTGACATGAATGTCATTGTGGATATGAATGTCATGGCAATATTTTGGCTTTCAGTAATTTATGTGAACTGCTTTTTTCTGTGGCAGAACATATAGCATACATCTTTAATTAAAAAAAAAACACTAGAATTTGGTGCACAAGCTTTAATTTTCTTTGGGTTTTCTGAAATCAACACAGGGCCAAAATTATAATAACTTAGATTATTAATTCAGAGGTGCTGAAACTTCCAAAATGTCTCTTATCTTGCCAAGGCTGAGGTCTCTTAACTTCCTGTTAGTGATCATGATTGACTACAACTGGTAGCTTCTCTGTGCCTTCATAAAAAGGGTTTGTTTACAGCACTCATTGGATTGACCAACACACAGTAAAATGGGAAAGTCCAAGGAGCTCAGTGCAGATCTGAGAAAGAGGATCACAGATATACACAACTCTGGTATGTCTCTTGGAGCCATTTCTAAACAACTGCAAATTCCAACTCCAAACTGCAAATTGTATCCAAGTTACTGTGAGGTGTAGTCACTTTGCCAAGCCACTTTGCTTCAAGAAAACCCAAACTGTCACCCTCAGCTGAAAGGAAATTGATTGGATGGTCAAGAACAACCTGGGAACCACCATGGCACAGCCCTGCCATGAACTGGAAGCTGATGGATCACTGTCTACAGTTTAGATCACCATAGACTAAGAGGCTGCTATCCAAGAAATAACCCCCTGCTCCAAAACTGACACCTTCTAAAGTTTGAAGCTGACCACACAGACAAAGAAAAAGCCTTCTGGAGGATAGCTGTATGGTCAGATGAGACAGATTGAGTTGTTTGGCCACAATGACCACCATATACAGAGGGACACTGTACCAGCTGGTGGTGGTGGTAGGATCATCATGCTCTGGGGCTGTTTTGCTGCCAGTGGAACTGGTTCATTGCACAAAGTGGATGGAATAATGAAGAAGGAGGACGACCTCAGAATTCTTCAGCATAAACCATCAGAAACTTGAACACAACTTGGGACTTGGAAGTTATAACAGGACAATGAACCCAAACACACATCAGAGCTGGTTGTGGAGGATAAAGCAGGCTAACATTAAGCTTAAAACAAGTCCTGACTTCAACCCTATTGAAAATATATGGGCTGTGCTTATAAGTCGAGTCCATGCCAAGAAAAAAAAAAATTAATTGAACTCTACCAATTCTACTATGAAGAGTCATGAAATATCCAAACAGAATTCTGCCAGAAGCTTGTTCATGGTAACCAAAAATGTTTGGTCAAGGTGAATCTTGAGAAGAGACATTTTACCCAAATATTAGGTGTGCTGTATGTATAATTTTGACCCTGTGTTGATTTCAGAAAACTCAAAGAAAAGTAAACCTTATGCACAAAATTCTAGTGTTTTTTTTTTTAATTAAAGATGTATGCTGTACAATCATTCTGCCACAGAAAAAGAACAGTTCAAAGAAATTACTGAAAGCCTAAATATTACCATGACATTTATATCCACGATGACATTCATGTCACTGTATGCAAACTTCTGACCATAACTGTATATTTGTATTTAGCAAGTTATTAAGTACAATTTGTAGCTAGTAAAGTTATATTTAGTAAGCTGCAGCTCATATGTTAGCAAGTAAAGATGTATTTAATAGTTAGCATAAGTTGTAGTTTGTGAGTAAATAAGTTCTAAATAAATTAACAGCTTGCTAAGCTGAATTTTGTACATTTTAGTTAGTATGATAGATACACTAAAGTTATATTTAAATTGTCCTTAGTGTGTTGGTTAAAGTTATATTTAGTATGTTGTAGTTTATATGTTAGTGAGAAAATTTTATATTTAGTATGGTTTTAGATGTATCAGTGTTTAGTGAGGAAAGTTATCTCATCTCATCTCATCTCATCATCTCTAGCCGCTTTATCCTTCTACAGGGTCGCAGGCAAGCTGGAGCCTATCCCAGCTGACTACGGGCGAAAGGCGGGGTACACCCTGGACAAGTCGCCAGCTCATCACAGGGCTGACACATAGACACAGACAACCATTCACACTCACATTCACACCTACGCTCAATTTAGAGTCACCAGTTAACCTAACCTGCATGTCTTTGGACTGTGGGGGAAACCGGAGCACCCGGAGGAAACCCACGCGGACACGGGGAGAACATGCAAACTCCACACAGAAAGGCCCTCGCCGGCCCCGGGGCTCGAACCCAGGACCTTCTTGCTGTGAGGCGACAGCGCTAACCACTACACCACCGTGCCGCCCAGGAAAGTTATATAATGTTTAAATAATATTGGATGGCTTTTTTCATGGTATATCAGATATATTTCATTCAGCTTGCATGATATTGAACAAGTCGTAGACGAGTACTCATACCATGAAAAAAGCCAGCCAATGTTATTATTATTATTATTATTATTATTATTATTATTATAATACATCCCTTTCAGGTGTTCAACGCATCTTTCTCTTTGAAAATTCTCTCAAAATCTTCCGTATTTAATGACGCAAACCTGGCATGCTTTGTTTACAAGTTGTCACAGTCACTCACTAGGGAGGAACTTTTATGTCTCCGACGTGTGACGTCATGCTGTCTTGACAACCATATTCAACACTCATTCTCCATTGGGTAGAGTGATGTAATACACATAAGATAAGCAATATGCTAACAATATTGCATGCTATCAAACCAAATTAATGAAACATGCTAGAAGGGAATAGAATACATGTTTTTATTCTATCAAAAAAGTGTCCTGTATGTGTAATAAGATATTATTTAATAGTTTGTAAGTAAGTGAGTATACCAAGTATAAATACATTTGTTGAATTGTAGCTAGTGTGTAAACTTGAATGTATTTATTTGTAATTAGTATGTGAGTAAGTAACATTGTATTTAGGTTGCAGTTATTGTTTTAGAGAATAAAGAGGTATTTTTGCGATGACATTTATAAGCAAAAACAAAGAGAGAAACTAAACCTATTAGGTAGCTAAACAAAGCTTTCACTTTTGTTGGAGAGCCTGCAACCAATACTTACTATATGAATTTCACACAATCGCTGATGCAGTGTGAAACCTGAGTCTTTATTTGATCAGAAACTAATCAAAGCCCAGAATCAAGAGCTGAGATTTGTAATGCTTGGCTAATTCCATGTTCAGTGGTTTGAGAGTAATCGAATTGGAGACTCAACAGCCACAGGGTCTCATTCCTCAAAATCTCTTACTGCCTACACACACACACACACACACACACACACACAAAACTTTGTTGTGTATATTACAGAGCCAGCATCTGCTACCCAATTGTGTGCTGATTTGCTTTTTAATTAACAGTGACTTACAGCTTTGCTTCCGCTGAATCGAAGCAGTTACTGTGGTACAAACTATGGTGAATATTATACGTCTGAATAAATGTGTGTGTTTTACTTCTCTGCTAGAAGCGTCAAGATATAAAAACAATAATTTGAGACAGTAAGCAATAACAGTGCGGTGTGTGTGTGTGTGTGTGTGTGTGTATGTATGAGAAAACAAGTGAGCTCTATAAATATGGTGAGCGTATCTATTTCCGAGTCAGTGAAGTCCAAATCATTTTAAATCAATACGCATGGAAGAGTGAAAATGTAACACTCAGCTTCAGTGCTTCATAACAACACTGCAGGAAAGTGAGAGACTGTGTGTGTGTGTGTGTGTGTGTGTGTGTGTGTGTGTGTGTGTGTGTGTGTGTGTGTGTGTGTGTGTGTGTGTGTGTGAGTGAGATTTGGCCCTAAAATCACAGCATTGATGATGACATGAACAACCAATCACACTGGTACTCAGCACCAGTGAACACATATAAGCACCTTGCTCGAAAAAAGTAAACACTGTGCCATCAATGCACACACAACACAGTGGAATGAGGGTGTGTCTACGTGTGTTCGCTCTGTGCGATGCTTCTTGTGGACTGTTGGTGAGGTGGCAGTAGTGAACATCTGGAAGACTGGGACTGTGTTTTAGTGGACTATCTGTTGACTCTGTTCACTTTAGCAGCACTGGCTGTAGTATTATTAGGGGTCCGAGCAGTACCCTGCTGGAGCCCAAAAGGTTTTTTTTTTAGGATTATTCATTGTGTTTCAGTTTTTCTTTTGTAAAATTATACCTATAAATCCTACAGCCACTGAACTTGGTATATACTGTAGCTCCTTGAACTAGGAGAGATCTCACAAAACTGTAATTACTGCTGCATGACTCTAGGAGACGCTCTGATAAGTGTTTGTAGGTTTTTGTTCATATCTCAGGAACTGTGTGGGATAGAACAAAAATTGAGCGGAGCGTAGTTCTGGCAAGCCACGGAGTCATGCTCAGCCCTCAGTCCCAGCTACATCAGCTGACTGCAGCTGATCTCAAGCCAGCCCACATCAGCTGTCAGCTCAGCTGATTTCCTTCTGCGCATTCTGTTGGCAAGTCTCTCATAGAGCACCTTTTTTAAGCTGCTTTAACCTGCCTACCTTTGCTGCTTCCTGTCTGACTGCAACTCCTCCCCTTTCATGCATCAGACATTAATCAGTGTCATTTCTGTATCAATGATACTGGCTCACAATCCAGTCCAGGCCACCTTCTTCCATTGCTCCATGGGCCGGTCCTGATGCGCACATGCCTATTGTAGGCACTTTCCTTGGTGGACAGGAGTCAGCATGAGGCCAGCCTTAATAAATTCTTTGTTGGTTGTAACATGGTATGAAAAATTCCAGTAGGTAGGCAGCAAAAAATAAAAAATAAATAAATAAATAAATAAATAATTGCCCCTTCAAGCTCACCAGGTATTTGCAGAGGAATTTTTTTTCAGACAGGCCGTATAAAAACCTACACATTACATACAGTGGTGCTTGAAAGTTTGTGAACCCTTTAGAATTTTCTATATTTCTGCATAAATATGACCTAAAACATCATCAGATTTTCACACAAATCCTAAAAGCAGATAAAGAGAACCCAGTTAAACAAATGAGACACAAATATTATACTTGGTCATTTATTTATTGAGGAAAATGATCCAATATTACATATCTGTGAGTGGCAAAAGTATGTGAACCTTTGCATTCAGTATCTGGTGTGACCCCCTTGTGCAGCAATAAATGCAACTAAACATTTCCGGTAACTGTTGATCAGTCCTGCACACCGGCTTGGAGGAATTTTAGCCCGTTCCTCCGTACAGAACAGCTTCAACTCTGGGATGTTGGTGGGTTTCCTCACATGAACTGCTCGCTTCAGGTCCTTCCACAGCATTTCAATTGGATTAAGGTCAGGACTTTGACTTGGCCATTCCAAAACATTAACTTTATTCTTCTTTAACCATTCTTTGGTAGAATGACTTGTGTGCTTAGGGTCGTTGTCTTGCTGCATGACCCACCTTCTCTTGAGATTCAGTTCATGGACAGATGTCCTGACATTTTCCTTTAGAATTCGCTGGTATAATTCAGAATTCATTGTTCCATCAATGATGGCAAGCCGTCCTGGCCCAGATGCAGCAAAACAGGCCCAAACCATGATACTACCACCACCATGTTTCACAGATGGGATAAGGTTCTTATGCTGGAATGCAGTGTTTTCCTTTCTCCAAACATAACACATCATTTAAACCAGAAAGTTCTATTTTGGTCTCATCCATCCACAAAACATTTTTCCAATAGCCTTCTGGCTTGTCCACATGATCTTTAGCAAACTGCAGATGAGCAGCAATGTTCTTTTTGGAGATCAGTGGCTTTCTCCTTGCAACCCTGCCATGCACACCATTGTTGTTCAGTGTTCTCCTGATGGTGGACTCGTGAACATGAACATTAGCCAATGTGGGAGAGGCCTTCAGTTGCTTAGAAGTTACCCTGGAGTCCTTTGTGACCTCGCTGACTATTACACGCCTTGCTCTTGGAGTGATCTTTGTTGGTCAACCACTCCTGGGGAGGGTAACAATGGTCTTGAATTTCCTCCATTTGTACACAATCTGTCTGACTGTGGATTGGTGGAGTCCAAACTCTTTAGAGATGGTTTTGTAACCTTTTCCAGCCTGATGAGCATCAACAACGCTTTTTCTGAGGTCCTCAGAAATCTCCTTTGTTTGTGTCATGATACACTTCCACAAACATGTGTTGTGAAGATCAGACTTTGATAGATCCCTGTTCTTTAAATAAAACAGGGTGCCCACTCACCTGATTGTCATCCCATTGATTGAAAACAACTGACTCTAATTTCACCTTCAAATTCACTGCTAATCCTAGAGGTTCACATACTTTTGCCACTCACGGATATGTAATATTGGATCATTTTCCTCACTCAATAAATGACCAAGTGTAATATTTTTGTCTCATTTGTTTAACTGGGTTCTCTTTATCTACTTTTAGGACTTGTGTGAAAATCTGATGATGTTTTAGGTCATATTTATGCAGAAATATAGAAAATTCTAAAGGGTTCACAAACTTTCAAGCACCACTGTACATTACAAGCCTTGCAACAGTGTAATTGATTTTACAGCAAATAATTGTATTTGACATGCAAATAATCTGATAATGTTTTAGAAAAATTTAATATCTGACACAGAACAAGTTCATAACTTTATGTTAAGTATCAAAATGTCACGAACATATCTAAATCAAACCCTGTTTAATATAATGTCAAGAACTACTAGTGCATCTAAAAAAATTAGAATACCATGAAAAAGTTCCTTTTTTTCATAATTTAATTCAAAAAGGTAAACTTTCATATATTCTATATTCATTACATGTAAAGTGAAATATTTAAAGCCTTTTTTGTGTTAATTTTGATGATTATGGCTTATAGCTCATGAAAATCAGAAATCCAGTATCTCAAATTATTAGAATATTCCCTAAGATCAATCAAAAAAAGGATTTACAAGACAGAAATGTCCAACTTCTGAAAAGTATATTCATTTATACACTCAATACTTGGCTGGGGCTCCTTTACCATGAAGTACTGTATCAATGCGGTGTGGCATGGAGGTGATCAGTCTGTGGCACTGCTGAGGTGTTATTGAAGCCCAGGTTGCTTTGATAGTGGCCTTCAGCGTATCTGTATTTTTGGGTCAGGTGTTTCTCATCTTCCTCTTGACAATACCCCATAGATTCTCTATGGGGTTCAGGTCAGGCAAGTTGGCTGGCCAATCAAACACAGTAATATCATGGTCAGCAAACCATTTAGTAGTAGTTTTGGCACTGTGGGTAGGTGCTAAGTCCTGCTGGAAAAGGAAATCAGCATCTCCAAAAAGCTCGTCAGCAGATGAAAGCATGAAGTGCTCTAAAATCTCCTGGTAGATAGCTGTGTTGACTTTGGACTTGATAAAATACAGTGGACCAACACCAGCAGATGACATGGCACCCCAAATCATCACAGACTGTGGAAACTTCACACTGGGCTTCAAACACCTTGGATTCTGTGCCTCTCCACTCTTCCTCCAGACTCTAGAACCGTGATTTCCAAATTAAATGCAAAATGTACTTTCATCTGAAAAGAGGACTTTGGACCACTGAGCAACAGTCCATTTCTTTCTCTCCTTAGCCCAGATACTGTAAGACACTTCTGACATTGTCTCTGGCTCAGGAGTAGCTTGATATTAGGAATGCGAAAGTTGTATCCCCTTTCTTGAAGATGTCTGTTCGTGATGGGTCTTGATACACTGACACCAGCCTCAGTCCACTCCTTGTGAAGCTCTCCCAAGTTCTTGAATCAACTTTACTTGATAATCCTCTCAAGACTGCGGCCATCCCTGTTGCTTGTGCACCTTTTCCAGCCACCCTTTTCAGCAATGATCTTTTGTGGCTTACCCTCCTTGTGGAGGGCATCAGTGATCATCTTGTGGACAACAGTCAAGTCAGCAGTCTTCCCCATGATTGTGGTTGTGTGTACTGAACTAGACCGAGAGATACACTGTGTTCATACTGTTTTACTCAAACTCGAAATGAAATATTCTAATATTTTGAGATGGGTTTTTTTATGTGTTTGTACTGTATCCCATACTGATTAAAATTAAAATAGAAAAATGCTTGAAACATTTTAGTTTATGTGTAATGAGTCTATAATATATAACATTTTCACTTTCTTAAATAACTGATGGAAAATATTGAACTTTTTCACAATATTCTAATTTTTTGAGATGCACTAGTATAGATCTGCACTGAACAACTTTAATAATCTTTCTAACACTGCATAGGGACAGAAAAAATCAATGTCTGACAGAAATATATAACTTTAAAGTATCAAATGTCACAAACTTATAACATACATCACGACATTGTAATATCTGCAAAAAGTAATACTGAAGTAGTTATTGCATCTAAACTACAGAGTTAAATGTGAAACTTAAGTAAAGTCAATCTCAAGTTCATCAGCACTGGCAGTAGTTTTCACGTTCCCCCTTATACCATGTGTATGAATGAAAACATGTATGTGAGTTAGATCAGCATCCTCTCTATACAAATATCTGATAATTGATATTTGTCTACATTTTCTATGAACACACTTTTTAAAGTTTTAGAACAATCAATGTGCACCATTTTATTGCATATTTTAGTATCGTTATTCACTGCTATAGACATTAAAAACAACTTGCAGTCAGCATGGTCGTTGGAGGCCATTTTAGCGAACACGCTGAACAACCAATGAGATGGCGGCTTTCTTTTCACCGTGTCAAATGGACCAATTGCTAGGCACTACACGTATTGGTTTTGGCAACAGTCAATACAGGTAGCCATTCCATGCAGGCACATGGAAGGGCAGGGAGCTGCTAGTCTGGCCAGGCAGGCTATCTACAGCATTTCCAAGCTCCTGAAAAATTGGGAACCAATCAACTTTGAGCATCTCCAACGGCCCTGGGTAGAGGCGTGTTCAAGGCACTGACGTAGTAGAACTGCGACCGGAAGCCATAGATTGTTTACAGCGGTAGATGCTGTATTGAAAGCATTCAACGGGAAGTTCTCATTGAAAACGGATCAAAGAGCAGCCCTGGAGGTATTTATTGAAAGGAAGGACGTTTTCGCCTTGCTCCCGACCGGCTTCGGTAAGAGTTTAATCTACCAGTTACTCAAGCAGTTTCCGTCGCGTCACATACGTCAGAGGAAAGAGTGATGTGATTGGTTTAAGCTTCGTCACAGCCTTTTCTGGCTTCGACCAGTAGCAAACTGAGGCATTTCAGGGAGGCGGGTCAACCACGGGCTCTGGGAAACGGTTTGGCTTAATAGCTTGGCCAGACCAAATGCTCGGAGAGCTTTGAAGTCGCGTTAGCCAGGCTAGGGAGCTGCTCTCCCTGCCTCAAAGCTTTTCACGTATGCACATGGAAGGGCAGGAAGGTCCCAGAATAGAGACACCCGCCAAATACAACTAGTTGCAAATATTGCAATGTAAATAACGTTCCTTGACAAAAGTGGTCCTGACAAAAATTGCATTATTAGAAAAAAATTTTTCCTGACAAAATCTGGTGTACATTATCTACAGACCACTACAAAAAAAATACAAAGAATGTTAGTAATAGCGAAACTCCGATATTGGAGTTTCTGTTTCTAGAAAAAGAAGAACAACTTTATTATCACACATGTACATTTAAGCACAGTGAAATTCCTCTCTGCATTTAACCCATCTGAAGCAGTGAACACACGCATGCACACACAAGTGAGCAATGAGCACACACACATACCCAGAGCAATGGGCAGCTATGCTGCAGTGCCCAAGGAGCAGTTGGGGGTTAGGTGCTTTGCTCAAGGGCACTTCAGCCCAAGGCCACCCTTGGAACATGCAAACTCCACACAAAAAGGCCCCAGTCAGTTGCCGGGCTCGAACCCAGAACTTTCTTGCTGTAAGGCGACAGTGCTAACCACTACACCACCGTGCCACCCATTAACATCAATCAATTTTGAAGACATTTGAAGGCCAATATCTTGTGATGTAATCATCCAACCTTAAGGAAATTTGATACTCACTATCAGTACAACATTCCTTTAAAGGTCCTTCACTTTCTAAAGTGCCAAATCAACTAGCCACCAAACAGCCAATCAAATTTCATCAGGCAATATTTAAACAAATGTATTTTTTCAAACTCATTATGAACAGTTTGTCCGATTTGCATGAAATATGGTGCACATCATCTCCAGACCATTCTGATAAAAAAGGTCTTGTGGTGTCAAATTTAAAACATGAACCTCAGTACACTCCAGCACTATCACATTCCTTGGAAGCACATCAATGGACATTTTATCCATAACTAAAACACTGCAATATCTTAAGAACCATTCAATCTCGAAAAATTTCATCCAGTTGGTTGATTACTAATCTTAAAAAAGTTCTTATTATACACAACTGGAGAAATTTTCACTTACTTATGACGTTTCGATGTCTTTATTAGCTGACATCTTGATCATATCTAACGCTTGGCATCTCTGGCCACTGCCGGATAGTACACATGACCTAGAAATCAGCTGATCGTGGACTATATTGGTTCAATTGGATACAGGACATCACATTCACTGGCAGACATATATTGGGTCTTCTTGTGAGAAAAAGTGAACACCATCTCAATAATTCCAAAGACCTAGCACAGGAAATGGACTTGGTGTTGATTGAGGAAGATGAAATGTTCATTTCCCATGATGTGGTGTCCCTTTTTACCAACACTCCCATAGACCTGGCCCTCTAAGTGATCAGAAACAGATTGATTTTGGATGAGAACTTGGGAGAGAGGACCCTCTTAGAGGTGGATGACTTCATGGAATTGTTGAAGTCTATTGTGACAACAACCTATTTTTCATTTAGAGGCACTATTTACCAACAGAAGTTGGGCACCACCATGGGTAGCCCTGTTTCACCCATCCTAGCTAATTTGTTCATGGAATGGTTAGAACAGCAAGCCATTGCTACAGCACCCGTCGATTGTAAACTAAAACTCTGAAAGCGCTACGTAGATGACATTGTTGAGATTCTCAAACAGGGTAAAGTGGATGCCCTTACTGACCACATAAATTCCATCAACCCCACTGGTAACATCCAGTTCACTTATGAAGTTAAAGAGGACAATAAAATCCCGTTCCAGGATACCTTGTTGACAAAACGTGAGGATGGATCAGTCAAGCTTCTAGTGTTTAGAAAGAAGACACACACCAACCAATATCTGAATTTTGCATCCCATCACCCTCTGAACCATAAGCTGGCAGTCATCCATACCGTACATTACTGGAGAGATGCTATAGCATAGTGACAGAGGAGGAGGAGTATGTGACCAAGGCCCTCAACATTTGTCGCTACCCAGACTGGTCCATAAAAAGAGTCAAGGAGGCCATCCTCATGAAACAGCAGCATAAAAGCAAGCCTAAACAGCTTGAACGGAAACATCAGGATATGGTTGTGGTGCCTTATGTGAAGGGGCTCAGCAAAGCTTACACCAGGATTTTAAAGTCCTACAGTATTTCCACAGTCAACCGTCCCTTTAAAACCATTAGGAACATCCTTTGTCCACCCTAAAGACAAAGTGGAGGATGAACAGAAGACGGAGGTGGTATACCAGATTCCCTGTAAGAATTGCCCAAGTGTATACATTGGAGAAACAGAGAGGAAGCTGGGTCAACGACTTAAGAAACATAAAAAAGACGTTGATACCTTCACTCAGGCCACATAGACAAGAGTTGTGAGGAGTCAGGCTCGGACCATCACACAAGTCAGCTGTCACAGATCATGTTGTTAGGGAAAACATTGACTGGGAGGGGGTTAAGGTGATCGATAGGGAGGCACACAGGCAGACCAGATGAATAAAAGAGGCCGTATGGATCCGAAAGACAGACTGCTGTATGAATCGGGACGTGGGGACATACCAACTCAGCCATACATGGGATCAGCTGATTTCTAGGTCACATGTACCATCCGGCGGTGGCCAGGGACGCCAAGCGTTAGATGTGATCAAGATGTCGGCTAAGAAAGACATCGAAACGTCATAAGTAAGTGAAAATTTCTTCAGTTGTGTATAATAAGAACTTTCTTAAGAACCATTATTCTCTTTATTATTGTTGTCTGTAGTATTACTGAGTGTAGTGTTATCATCTTCAGTACTACTGCCTGTAATATTGTTGATTTCATTTTTATAGTTAATTGTTGTAGTGTTGAATTGAGCTTTTTGACTGCAGGACTGTAGACTTTTCTTTTGTTGATATTATTGTTGACTCAAGGACTGTCAACTTTATCATGCATGACTTTGTTGGATTTTATTGTCAAGTTCTTTTTTTCATTTTGTTTTTCTTTACAATTTTACAGACTGTAAAAAAGAGAGAGAGAGAGAAAGAGAGAGAGAGAGAGAGAGAGAGAGACTCACTGGGAACCCTGTTGATGGCTCGGAGAGGTCTGAGAACTCGCACCGTTCTGATTGCAGAGAAACTAACGTTGTGTCCATCTAGAGAGTACTCCAGCATTCTATATAAAAAAAGACCACACACACACAAAGAGAGAGAGATAATTACACATGAGCTTGGTCTTCAGAAAACAGCTGTTTTTAACGTTGACTGAAACTCTGCTGGTGTGGATTTTCTCTTCATAAGGACCAACCCATTATCTACAGTATTTTATAATTTAAATACTCCACAAGGATCTGAAATAATCATCTGGTTTCATAAGATCCATATAAAATGATAAAATGATATGCAGAGAATAAATGGACCAGTGGGACAGAGAGGACTGAATAAGTAAGAGAGAGAGAGAGAGAGAGAAATAAGTGACAGAGATTGAGTGAGTGAGTGAGTGAGTGAGTGAGTGAGTGAGTGAGTGAGTGAGTGAGTGAGACAGTAAAAGAGAGAGAAAGACAGATCAAGATACAAGAAAAGACAGTGAGAGAGCAGAAAAACATGAAAACAAAGAGAGAGAGAGAGAGAAAGAGAGATGGAGAGAGACTGAGGGAGACACGTGTGTGAGAGAGAGAGAGAGAGAGAGAGAGAGAGAGAGAGAGAGAGAGACTTTGACTTGAGAAGACCTTTATTAAACAAAAAGTAAAAAGGTATCAATTAACTTTTGTCATTCCCTTGTCAAAATGTTTTTTAGAATTCTATAGAAACTCTATAGAAAATCCTATAGAAACCCCTCTTTCTATACAATCTCTATAGAACGCTATAGAACTAATACTCTATAGAAAATAGTTTCTATAGAAGTTGTATAGAAATAGTATAATTCTATAGAAGTTGTACTCTATAGAAAACAGCTTCTATAGAATCTCAACAGAATTCTATATAAACAGTAGTCTATAGAAAACGATTTCTATAGAATTGATACAGAAAATCAAATGCCTTTAAAGACCAGGATCAGAAGCCTGCCCTTGACCCAACTAAAGTGGAGGCGATTGTTGGTAAGTGGTCTTTGTATATTCTATCAGTTGTATAATAAAGGCCAGAATTGACAGTGCATTCATGGAGCTAGTAGCCATATCTGTAAATTCCTGAATTTTTAGATGTTCATGTAGTGCACAGTATTTAAAAAGTCATTTACTCATTTTTGCACTGTTAGAATTGCTTTCTCATAGCTCAAGTGTTATTGATAATAGATTAGCAATGCATTAATTGTATTTCCTTTTTTAAATTTCAAAATCCCATTTTTTGTTTCAGATCTTGCATGCCGTAAATTTGGATGCCCTCCAGCAACTATAAAGATGCCTCTTGCCAACAAGCTAAAGGAAATAACAAAAAAGGCAGCAAACTAGCTTACATGTACTGGTAGGATAAAACTAATAAATTTCAATACTTTCAGCAAGAAGTGCTTTTGTCATACTGTACCAGGGTCTGGCATTTTGGAAGTTAAGAGTGATTTGGTAGGATGTCCTGAATTCTATGGCACCTTGCATCCTTATGTTTTCCGCCTTTGATAGCTTTTTCTCAAGATGAATTTGGAGAGGAATCTGTCCAGTTTTTATAATTTGGTATTCTCTCGTGTTACTGTTATGATTGTTTGTTATACGATCCAGTATTCAGGTGGTGGACACAGTTTTAGTTTCTCACTGTATTTTCATGGGTAGGTCTTCGAGTATCTATTATGCAGGTGACTTCAATAACTATAGCAATCTCTATAGAAATTGCTATAGTCTCTATATAAATTGCTGTAGAGATTTTCACAGTACTCTATAAAGAATTCTATAGAAACTTCGTTAAATTCTGTTGACTTTCTATAGGAATTCTATAAGATTTCTATGTATAATCTCTATAACATTTCTTTTAAAACTCTATAAAATTTCTATTAAAACTCTATAAAATTTCTATTAAAACTCTATAAAATTTATATTAAAACTCTATAAAATTTCTACAAAAAGTCTATAAAAATTCTATAAAATTTCATTTAGAAATTTTATAGAATTTTTATAGATTTTTTTCTATAGAAATCTATAGAAAATTTTACCAAGGGTTGATCAAGTAGAGAAACACACACAAAAAGGAGGAAAGGAAAAAAAATCAAAATGAGAGCAGTAACTCTCCCTCAATTCCGAGAATACACAGTACACCTCCCACAGCCCACAGATCACTGAAAGTCATAAGATCATCCACCAAAGTATAAAAAGCGTGTTCTATTCTAATCTGTGCTTTAAGAAGCCCTCTGAAGATCTGCTCAGCGTCCACAGAGCCCACACCCTGCCGCCCATTCTTACGGCTCAACCAAATAGACAGCTTTGCAGTGGCTAACAAAAAATTAATCAGTACAGGTAAGTGGATCTTCCCTTTCTTTGCTGAATAAATTGGACCATAAACAAACAACTGAAAAGAAAAGTGCCCCCTAAACCCTGAACTAGTACCCTCAACAGATCAAAAAGTGCCACCAAACGTAAACATTGAACAAATAAATTTGCTAAAGTCTCTGGCTGCGAACAGAAAAAACAACCCTCCCTGTGATCAGGATCCAAGTGTGCTGTGTGTCTGTTTGTGGCTATAGCCCCATGCATGACCCTCCATTGGAGGTCAGATGCCCATTTTTCAACGGGCCATTTATACAGGGATCACCAGCAGCCTTTCAGGGATGAGTCTAGGCCAAAAAACTCAGCCCACATCAATTATTTTACTGTATGTTGCGAAGTGACTGAAAGTTCCAAACTTTCACATGTGAAATATAACGGTTTCTTCCCCAAGCCTTCGAACTTTCCCAGCTGTGGTATTCTGAAGGAAAGGAGACAATCTTCTCCCTCTTGCCATTCAGCGACATTGGCATTAACATCCAGGAGAGGAAAGGCATATTCAGCAGCTTCATCCCAATGATCAGGAAGAGAAGCATCCTCTGTGATGAAGGCCTTCAGATCTTCTGGTAACAATCTTAGCACCTCCTCCACCATTCTGGACAGCAGCCTCAGTCTGATGTTTATGGTCTGCTCCAGGACCTCCATGGGCATCAGCAGGTGGCCGAGCTTTACACATCCAGCCTCTCTGAGAGAAGATCTCAGACTGGCTGATGTCAGAACCTCTGCTCTAATGAGACTGTTGAAGAACAAAGGCTCCTCCAACAGCCACAGGCCTGCTGCAGGAGCAGGATCTCTGGTTACCTTCAGTACTCTCCAACACTCTAAAACCGAAGAGTAAAAAGGGGTACTTCCAGTCAGGTCAGCTTCCTCCTGCCTCAGCAAGAACAGCTGCTTACTGTTGCCCAGATGCCCAGCTTTCTGCAGGAGAGCCCTAGCTGTTTCCAGCTACCTCACACCAACCTGGTACAACAGTCTCTGGGCAGTCTGCAGCCTGAAAGCCATTACCCGGGCAGAGATGTCTATGAGGCCTTGTCCTCCCTCCTCCACTGGCAGGTACAAAGCTGAAGCCTGTATCCAGTGTTGTCCTGTCCAGAAGAAGTCCACAATGGTTCACTGAATGTCCTCAATCAGACCTCTAAGCGGGGAGAGAACAGTCAGTCTGTGCCATAGCATCAAAGTAACAAGTGATTGACAACCAGAACTTGGCCCCTATACAACAGCTGGGGTGGCAACCATTTCCATTGAGACAACCTTGCACACACCTTCTCCCTCACACCCTCCCAGTTCTGTTGTTGGTAACCTTCTGTGCCCAAATACACCCCTAAGACTTTTAACCCCCTACTTCCCCACTGTAGGCCTCCAGGCAGAGCCGGCAATGTTCCCTCTTCCCACTGGTCCATCTGAAAAGCCTCGCTCTTACTCCAGTCCACTTTGGCTGAGGATGTTCTCTCATATAGCCTCAAACTATCTCTCAAGGCTTCCATGTCTCTCTGGTCTCTTATGAAAACATTTATATCATCAGCATATGCAGAGACTCTAAAAGGAGAAACATGCCATGATCCTGGTAGTGGGAAGCCATGAAGGTGATTCCTCAGCCTGCATAGTAAGGGCTCGATGGCCAGACTATATAGTGGCCCTAAGATGGGACAGCCCTGTCTTATCCACCTAGTAACTGGAAAAGGCTGACTCAACCCGCCCTCCACTTTAACTAAGCACTCTGCCCCACCATACAATAGACTCACTCATGAAACAAAAGAATCACCAAACCCAAATGCACACAGTGTAGAAAATAAATAATTGTGATCTACCCTATCAAAAGCTTTTTCCTGGTCCAAAGGAATTACACCAAGGTTTAAATCATAAACATTGCAAACATCAATTAAATCCTGAATCAGAAACCGATTGTCCAATATAGTTCTCCCTGGAATGCAATATGTCTGGTCAATATGTACAATTATGTCCAAGTAGTCTCTCAGTCTGTTAGCCAGTGCTCTGGAGAGTATTTTATAGTCAGTACATAAAAGAGTCACTGGTCTCTAGTTCTTTAAGAGTGCCAAATCCCCTTTTTTTGGTAAAAGGGCGATAACTGCCCTCCGACAAGACGAAGGCAGTGACCATCCATTAAAACTGTGATAATTTCCCAGATGTGGGTGGAGTACAGAAGTACAGCAGGCGGTTGCTAGTGTTCAAACACATGTTTATTATAATAGCTTTTCAGCTGGGTGACACGGTGGTGTAGTGGTTAGCGCTGTCGCCTCACAGCAAGAGGGTCCGGGTTCGAGCCCCGTGGCCGACGAGGGCCTTTCTGTGCGGAGTTTGCATGTTCTCCCTGTGTCCGCGTGGGTTTCCTCCGGGTGCTCCAGTTTCCCCCACAGTCCAAAGACATGCAGGTTAGGTTAACTGGTGACTCTAAATTGACCGTAGGTGTGAGTGTGAATGGTTGTCTGTGTCTATGTGTCAGCCCTGTGATGACCTGCCAACTTGTCCAGGGTGTACCCTGCCTTTCGCCCGTAGTCAGCTGGGATAGGCTCCAGCTTGCCTGCGACCCTGTAGAACAGGATAAAGCGGTTAGAGATAATGAGATGAGATGAGCTTTTCAGCTTTGTAATGGGCACTCTAGGACACGAACACACACGTCTGTGAACACAGTTGTGTTTTGGTCCCAGCCAGCACTCCTCTGCTCTCCTACTCCTCTTATACTCTATCATCACTGCAAGAAACACACACATTAATTGACAACAGGTGTAGCGACTTGGCTACTCACCTTCCCTGACCCTGCCCTCCACTCACAAACTGATGCTCAGCCATGCCCCCGCTGCCACATACCCCCACCACCCGACTCAGGCCGGGGAGCCCCCCACCACCATCTGCGCCCCCAGCCTGTGGATCGCCTCGAATTTGAACGGCTAGAGGGTGAGATACCAACAAGTGATCCATGTGTTGGCATCCTTCATGTGGTGGAGCCACTGGAGGGGCACGTGGTCTGAACAGAGGGTGAAAGGGTGTCCCAGCAGGTAGTATCAGAGGGCAAGCACCACCCACTTGATAGCCAGACACTCCTCAATAGTGCTGTATGTGGTTTCACGCATCGACAGCTTGCGGCTGATATACAGCACAGGTCATTCCTCGCCCTCCACCTTCTGGGACAGAACGGCCCCCAGCCCCCTGTCCGATGCACCTGTCTGTAAAATAAAAGGGAGAGAAAAGTCAGGGGAATGTAAAAGTGCCCCCCCCACACACACACACAGTGCAGCCTTTACCTTAGAGAAAGCCTGTAGGCATTGCTCCGTCCACTGGACCGGATCTGGTGCTCCCTTTTTAGTGAGATCAGTCAGCGGGCTGGTGACTTCTGAATAATTAGGTACGAACCTACGATAGTAGCCAGCCAGCCCCAGGAACTGTCTCACCCCCATTTTGGTCTTGGGCCTTGGGCAGGCCGCAATCATTGAAGTCTTGTTAATTTGGGGATGCACCTGCCCATGACCCAAGTGGAAACCCAGATATTGTACTTCCACCCGCCCAATTGCACACTTTTTTGGGTTAGCGGTGAGACCCGCACACCTCAACGACTTCAGGACAGCCCTAAGGTGTTCCAGGTGCTGCGGCCAATGATTGCTATAGATAATGATGTCATCGAGGTACACTGTTGCGTAGGTGGCGTGAGGGCAGAGAATCCTGTCCATGAGCCATTGCAACATCGCGGGAGCCACAAATAACCCAAAAGGAAGCGTGATGAATTGGTGTAACCCAAATGGTGTGGAAAAGGCCGTTTTCTCTTGGGATAGAGGAGTCAAGGGGATCTGCCAATATCCCTTTGTTAGATCCAGTGTCGAATAAAAACGAGCAGTGCCTAATCGATCGAGCAACTCGTCAATGCGAGGCATTGGGTATGCGTCAAATTTAGACACTGCATTGGCCTTTCTATAGTCCACACAGAACCGGACTGACCCATCGGTCTTGGGAACCAGGACCGCCGGGCTGCTCCAGTCAATGTGGGACTCCTCGATTATACCCATTTCAAGCATGGCCTTGAGTTCATCCCGGCCCACCTTTTATTTGTGTACAGGCAAGCGGTAAGGACGGCTCCTCACCACCACCCCCGGGAGCATCTCAATGTGGTGTTCTATGAGGTGGGTGTGGCTGGGCAGGGGCAAGAACATGTTGGAAAATTCCCTTTGCAACTTGGCCACCTCCGTGAGTTGGGCCGGTGAGAGGTGGTCTCCACAAGGGACCGGAGTGGCTGGAGATGTTAATTTTTTTTTTGTACCTCCGGCCCCAGCTACGCCTCCTCTGGGACTACCAACACCAATGCCATGGGGACCTCCTCATTCCAACATTTTAACAGATTGAGGTGGTAAATTTGCAATGCCCCACCCCGTCCATTCGTCTCATCTCATAGCCGATGTCCCTGACTTGCCGTGTGACCTCAAAGGGCCCTTGCCACTTGGCGATTAATTTGGAGCACAACGTGGGCAATAATACGAGCACTTTGTCTCCCGGTGTGAATTCTCCAAGGCGCATGCCCCTGTCATACAGTCGGACTTGACATTCTTGTGCCTGCCGCAAATTCTCCTGGGTTAAATGAGTGAGTGTGTGGAGTTTTGCATGCAGGTCGAGAAGGCATTGAATTTCGTTCTTGCTAGGCAAAGATCCCTTCTCCCAATTTTCACGCAACACATCCAAAATGCCACACAGCTTATGCCAATATAATAACTCAAACAGTGAAAAACCCGTAGAGGCTTGCGGGACCTCTCAAACGGCAAATAACAGGGACTCGAGCCATTTATCCCAATTACGCGCATCCTCACTTACAAATTTCCAAATTAAGTTTTTGAGTCAGCGCTCGAAACTAACGGTGTCCCGATGTCCCGGGGACCATAAAAAATGTCATCGGGACACAAAATTATCATATCTGGGACAATCCCGGGACAATGGAAAAAAATAGATCTAGAAAAAAAGTTCTACATTAATATTATTTACAAAGCCGTAACACATACGTAGACATTCACCTAATTTGTCAATTTTAATTTTAAAACGTTAACAGCGAAAAATACATAGTAGCTACACTTTCGATGCACCTGCATCCGTAGGCTACAGAGCAGCGCATTCTGTTCGAGAATCTTCGGCCGGAGTCCGCATTATATGGACTTGGAATGGAATTGCTACCGCACACGCTGCGCCGACTCTTGCCAGAACAAAAATGCTTAAGTGGTTGAAGCGGACCGACCGCGGGGAAGAAACTGAAAGCCCAGACATAACGTCTCCGGGACCTTCAGGATCCAAAGTGTCATCGCCTGGTCTGCAGGCAACGCTAGCAACTGAATGAACTTAATGAACACTGTTAGACACGTTATAAAATACAACAGGAATGATGTGGATGATATTGACGGAAGATACCGTTCAACAGAATAAGTGAGTTTTCTTGGTGTCTTTCTAGTTCAGAAAGTTTAGTCAGTCAGCAGCACAACTAGGCTCGGACCTGCCACTATGCTGATGTTGCTAACATTTGCACCCACGTTTCGGCAGCGAAAGTTCATAAAATGGATAACGGAAAGTTCATAAAATGGATAACGGAAAGTTCATAAAAATGGATAACGGAAAGTTCATAAAAATGGATAACGGTAATGGATAACGGAAAGTTCATAAAAATGGATAACGGAAAGTTCATAAAATGGATAACGGAAAGTTCATAAAAATGGATAACGGAAAGTTCATAAAATGGATAACGGAAAGTTCATAAAAATGGATAACGGAAAGTTCATAAAAATGGATAACGGTAATGGATAACGGAAAGTTCATAAAAATGGATAACGGTAATGGTGAAAATGATAAGTTGGCCTTATAAGTGCCAACAGATATTGAAGGTATAAGTAGATGAAATGAACATAAAAGGGGTCTTATTTTCAACTAAAGTGTCCTGCAGATGTAGGGAGTTGAAACATTTTCTGAATGAGCTAGTTGGCCCCTTTAAATAAACAGGTATCTATTCATACAGTGAGATCGCCAAAGTTTAATAAACTGAAAATGCAATAACTGTAATTTTGAAGTAGATGATGTATAGGACATGTGTCGCTTGTGTCTTGTGACTTATTGTAAAAATGATATAAAGGGTTCAAAATCGCATAGTTACAAATATAATAGTAACTTCATATGATAATATTAACCACTGGTTATTTCAGAGAGGAAAAAAATGGGGACACTATTGCTTCCATTCGGGACAATACAACACAGAATTCGGGACCACTGGGGGACACAAAGAAAAAAAGTTAATTTCGAGCCCTGTTTTGAGTGTCTGATTAAACTGTTCCACTAAGCCATCCATTTGTGGGTGATAGACATTGGTGCAGATAGGCTTAAATTTCCAATAACCCATACAGTTCGTGCAGTGTGCATGACATAAAGGTAGTGCTTTGGTCTGTCAGGATTTCTTTCAGAATCCCGACCCGGGAGGTAATGCGGAAAAGCGCTTCCGCAATACTGTGTGCTGAGATACTGCGGAGAGGCACCGCTTCCAAATATCGCGTTGCATAGTCCACCAGAACTAAAATAAAGTGATATCCCTGTGCTGACCGATCTAATGGCCCAACGAGATCCATCCCAATTATTTCAAAAGGGGTCTCAATTAGAGGGAGAGGGCGCAAAGGCACTTTTGGAGTGGCCATGGGATTTACTAATTGGCATTCACGGCACGCCGCACACCACCGACGGACATCCCCATGAATCCCTGGCCAGTAGCACTGGGCCATTATTTGGGCTAGTGTTTTATCCTGCCTTAAGTGTCCGGCCATGGGATTAAAGTGAGCTGCATGGAATACGAATTCCCTACGGCTCTTTGGGATTAACTGAGTTATTTGTTCACCAGTTTGAGTGTCCTGCATCACTCAGTACAACCTATCGTTAATAATAGCAAAATAGGGGAAGGCAGGTGTCGCGCTCGGCTGGAGAATTTGACCATCGATTACTCTCACTTGGTCAAATGCATGCCACAGAGTCTCGTCTTGCAACTGCTCTAACAGGAAATCCTCAAGGGAATCCCCGAGAGAGGGAGAAGGGGCAGACTGCTCCTCTTTCCTCATATCACCCAGGCGTGGTGCTGATGTAAACGGCTCTATGACAGCTTCCCCAGCCAATGCCAGACTGGGATCTTCCCGTGACATATTAATGCAGGACCCACCTTTTACTATGTGTTCCATTAGTTCTTTAAACCCTGGCCAATCAGTCCCCAAAATCAGCGAGTGGGTGAGACGAGGATTAACTGCCGCCTTTACTCTATGCTTCTCTCCCCAAAATAGAATGTGGACGGACACTAAAAGGTAGTTGTGAACATCCCCGTGCACACACAATACCTTCACCACTTGTTCTCTTCCCAACGCCTCACTTTGCACCAGGCTTTGGTGGATTGAGGTCTGGTTACAGCCAGAATCCACCAAGGCGTGATACGTATCCCCTTGTACACTTACCGGCATACAATACTCTCTGGCCCGATCGAGGGCAGTTTCTGGTGCCTCGGGGATCCAGACCACCGCTCCCACCTCCATTGCGGAGCACTGACTTTGGAGATGTCCCAGCTCCCCGCAGTGCCAGCACACCAGCCCAAGCTCTCCCTCTGCACTGGCAGTATGGATGTCACTCACCTGAGGGGGAGAGGACACAGACATGGAAGGGGAAAACAGGAGGACACCACGGGTGTGTCACGCCGGCTGGGGGGGAGCCGGCCCCCGCCTCTGTGCTGGGGGAACAGGGCGAGAACGGGAAGCAGAGGGAGAGGGAGAGAGAGAGGAAAGAGGAGAAGAGGAAACACATCTTCCTGCCATCGGAACTGCCTCCATGTGGTCCTCTGCCAGCTCTATGGCTTGTTCCAGCAACGCCAGGCGATGACACTGGACCGACTCCGCTGTTCCTTCCGGAAGCCGCACAATGAACTTCTCCAGTGTCACCAGGTCAATAAGTCTCTCTGTGTCGCGGTCATCCACCCTCAGCCACTGCCGGCAGGTGTCCCGGAGTTGTTGGCCGAATGCGAACAGCCGGCCGACCTCCTCCAACCTCAGTGCCCGGAAGCGCTGATGCTGTTGTTCCGGGGAGTGGCCGACACACTGTAGAATGGCTCACTTTAAGTCAATGTATATGAGCTGGCTGTCAGCGGGGAGCTGCAGCACAGCGAGCTGCGCTTCGCCAGTCAGCAGCAGAAGTAGGCTCACTGTGCGCTGCTTGACCAGCCACCCCCATGCTTCAGCGGCTTATTCGAAGAGCGCGAGGAAGGCTTCTGGATCGTCATGCAGACCCATCTTCATTAGGGTAAGGTGGGGAGGGTCCGCTGCGGTGGTGCTCAAGGACCCCGCTGACGTGAGCAGGTGTCAGAACGCCTGGCAGTCTTCTTGCTGGGCCAGCATCAAGACCTTGAAGCATTGTTCCTGCTCCTTCTGGAAGGCAATCAGCACTTGATGCTGGTTCTGCTGTGCTGTAGCGAGGGCATGAACGAGGTCCTTGAACAGTGATGACTCCATGGATGGGCTCCCTTCTGTACTCCCGGGTTTCGGCACCACTGTGATAGTTTCCCGGATGTGGGTGGAGTACAGAATTACGGCAGGCGGTTGCTAGTGTTCAAACACACGTTTGTTATAATAGCTTTTCAGCTTTGTAACAGGCACTCTAGGACACACACACACACACACACACACACACAGAGTCATGCTTTGGTCCCAGCCAGCACTCTTCTGCTCTTCTACTCCTCTTATGCTCCATCATCACTGCAAGAAACACACACACATTAATTGACAAGCAGGTGTAGTGACTTGGCCATTCACCTTCCCTGACCCTGCCCTCCATTCACAAACTGACGCTCAGCCATGCCCCCACTGCCACAAAAACATTCTAGTAGCACCTCATGTAGATCCGCGCTGATGATTCCACAGAACTGCTTAAAGAAATTGGCAGTAAGCCCATCTAGTCCTGGTGCTCATCATGAAGCCATCTGACCGACAGCTGTAGTTAGTTCCTCTAGACTGAGCTCCTGATCCAGATCAGTTTTCTCCTGTGGGTTCAGTTGTGGAAGCCCCTTGAGCAGCTCAGCAGCACACTCTGGACTGCAGCAGTCTGCTGAGAACAAGTTGGTGTAAAAATCCACAGCACAGTTTCTCACTTCTTTGGGGTCCACTGTCACAGTCCCATTTGGGAGCTTCAGACATGTCATCATTTTCCTCCTCCCAGTATTCCTCTCCAGATTGAAGAAGAAGGAGCTCAAAGCATCCATGTCCTTGATGTTCTGGAAACACGATCTAACCAGAGCTCCCTTCACCCTCTCCTCCAAAAGAGTTCTAAGTGCCATCTTTTTATCGTTCAATTAATTTTTGGTAGCAGAAGTTGGTTTCAGAAGTAAGCCACTCCCAGTGTCATGGATAGTGTTCTCCAAGTGCTGAATGGACATTTTGAGCTGTGTTGTAGAAAAGGATGTATATTGCTGACAAAAATGCATATCTGAGACTTTCCAACCTCCCACCACTGCTTCAGAGACAGAGTTGGCTTTCTCAGATCTCCACCTTAACTAGAACTGTTCAAATTTGCTGCAGAAGATGTTGTTTTTCAGCAGCCTGTTGTTAAAGTGCCAATAAGATTTGATTTTTTGTCCGGCTGAGGTAATTAACTCTAAGCTGATAAGGTGATGATCTGTGAACCAACTGGAATGATGGAATTGTTGACTAACCTGGACCTGAGTGACTGTGAGATGTAAAAGTGATCTAACCTGGCTGTGCTTACCCTGTTGCCATAAACTTTAACCCATGTGTACTGTCTAACTTTTGAGTGTTTGAGTCTCTAAGAATCCACCAAGTCTAAATGTGAAATTATCCTGCCTAAAACAGTAGATGAATGAAAATGTGGTTCCTCACTAGTTATGTCCAGAGTGAAGTCTGTGGTGCAGTTCCAGTCCCAACCTAAGATGAGGTAATCATCACTGAACTTGTCCAATTCATCATTTAGTCAGCTGAAAAGAGCAATTCTTTTTTGTCCTTCATTGGGTGCGTATGTTAACTAAACAAAAAATAATTCCCTCTACTTCCGCCCTAACAATCAGCAACCTTCCTTTAACGATTTCTAAAGTAGATAAAATTTTAGTGTTACTGTTTTTCCTGAATAGCACAGCCATCCCCCCACAGCAGTTAGTACCATGGCTGAGTGTGTAAAAGCCCTCCCACCACAGGCCCCAGTCCATCTCATTTTCCTTGTCACTGTGGGTTTCCTGCAAAAAAACGTCTATTTGTTTTTGTTGGATTACTTCAGCAACTTGAGCTCTCTTCTGTCCATCCCTGCCACCATTTATATTTAAGGAAGCTACCCTGAGTGCATGCATGGATTCAGAAAAGAAGCGAGAGAAAGAAACAGGAGGAGACAGTAGAGAGAGAAAACACACCTGGTGATGCATGATCATAAAATCATTTAGATAGTTTCATCCTTTTGCTGGTTCTTTCCTTTGCTATCTTCCTTAGAGCTGTGATATGTTTGCTAAGACGGTAATGTTTCTTCGCATCCAGTACATCAAATCCAACACGTTTTCGCCAAGCCATAACTCATCTAACAAATTTGTCTGTGTCACTGAAATAATCCTTAATTTTTACAGTTTTTCTGAAAGAATTATTTAAAAAGTCATCAATTTCTTCTAACGAGTATAAATCATTCTGCTGTGAGCTTTCACCAATAGACCCACACTCTGACTCTGTTTCATAGTCTACATTCTCCACCTCTCCTCCACACTGACTGTTTAAACCATCATCCTCCTCTGTGTCACACACACTCGCCACTATACCTGCAGGCACAGCCACCTGCCCATGTTCAGCAGGTTCGCTGGTATTCATGGAGGTATTTGCCTCCTCGGCAGCAATGACAGACCCACCGGTACTCACGGAGGTATTCACGTCCGCAGCGGCGTGCCCGCCGGTACCCGGCAGCAGCGGGCTCCGCTGTCTGCTCCCTTCCAACATCCTTATTGCGGCCCACCACGCTATCAACAGTGTGAGCCTCCTGTTGTTTATGAGGGCATGCGCATCATTTATGGCTGACATCACCACACTTGAAACACTTCATCTGTCCAGCGCTCGCATACACCATATAGTGACCATCACCAAATTTCACTCCGAAAGATACCTCCGGTGTCTGGGTGGGAGAGTCAAGAAACATGAACGCCTGTCTCCTCAGAGACTGGACATGTCTTAACTTTGGGTCTTTACAGCCCAGACTGACCGCGCGAAACCCGCTAGCAAATTTCCCAAACTTTTTTAGCTTGTTCTCTCACAATGCATTTGGAATAAATGGAGGAACACCTGACGCTCTACACAGGTAGAGCGAACTGCTAACGGGGAGACTTGGGTAAATAGATCAGTGATGATTACACCATTCATGAGTAAGTCACTAACATGTTTCGCCTCCTTGAGAAACATCACCACCACCTTGTTCATTCAAGAAGCATAGAGTGCATTCTCATGTCCTATTTTCTCACCAACGGCCAGCAAAACCTCCTCCACAGTTACACTGGGATCTGGCAGTGCTATCCGCACACAGTGACGGATGGACGGAGGAGGCGTCTTGAGGGACGCCATTCCTCCCGAAACAATCCACAAACTTTTCCCTACTTAGCACTCAACAAACAGCAAGAAACAAGAAAAAAAGACTCACCTGATCATGCATGCAAAAAAGGAATAAATGAAAACAAGAAGAAAATAAATAAATAAATAAATAAATAATTTACGCTCTCCGCCAAACTCCCGCAAACACCTCCACCTGTGACACACCTCACACGCACCCATCTCCCAGGATGCAACAAAGAAAGAGAGATGTAGAGAGAGATGGAGATGGAGGGAGACACTTGAGAGAGAGAGAGAGAGAGAGAGAGAGAGAGAGAGAGAGATACAGAGAGGTACAGAGAGATGAAGATGGAGGGAGACACTTGAGAGAGAGAGAGAGAGACAGACATACAGAGAGGTACAGAGAGATGAAGATGGAGGGAGACACTTGAGAGAGACAGAGAGAGAGATGTAGAGAGAGATGCAGGGAGATGTGTGAGATAGAGAAAGAGAGAGAGACAGACAAACAGGCAAAGAGAGAGATAGAGGGAGACACATGAGAGAGAGAGAGACAGACAGACAGACAGAGAGGTACAGAGAGATGAAGATGGAGGGAGACACTTGAGAGAGACAGAGAGAGAGATGTAGAGAGAGATGCAGGGAGATGTGTGAGAGAGAGAGAGAGAGACAGACAAACAGGCAAAGAGAGATATAGAGGGAGACACATGAGAGAGAGAGAGAGAGAGAGAGAGAGAGAGAGAGACAGACATACAGAGAGGTACAGAGAGATGAAGATGGAGGGAGACACTTGAGAGAGAGAGAGACAGACAGACAGAGAGGTACAGAGAGATGAAGATGGAGGGAGACACTTGAGAGAGACAGAGAGAGAGATGTAGAGAGAGATGCAGGGAGATGTGTGAGAGAGAGAAAGAGAGAGAGACAGACAAACAGGCAAAGAGAGAGATGGAGGGAGACACATGAGAGAGAGAGAGACAGACAGACAGAGAGGTACAGAGAGATGAAGATGGAGGGAGACACTTGAGAGAGACAGAGAGAGAGATGTAGAGAGAGATGCAGGGAGATGTGTGAGAGAGAGAAAGAGAGAGAGACAGACAAACAGGCAAAGAGAGAGATGGAGGGAAACACATGAGAGAGAGAGACAGACAGACAGAGAGGTACAGAGAGATGAAGATGGAGGGAGACACTTGAGAGAGACAGAGAGAGAGATGTAGAGAGAGATGCAGGGAGACGTGTGAGAGAGAGAAAGAGAGAGAGACAGACAAACAGGCAAAGAGAGAGATGGAGGGAGACACATGAGAGAGAGAGAGACAGACAGACAGACAGAGAGACACGGAGAGAGAGAGAAAAGAGATGGAGGGAGACATGAGACAGAGAGATGGAGAGAGACATGTGGGGTTGTGTAGTAGTACTTGTCATGCGTGGGCATATCTGTGACACATTGACTTGACATTAGGACTGAAGCTGACATTAAAACTTGAACTGACATTAAACACACACACACACACACACACACACACACACACACACACACACACACACACACACACACACACTTCTGATGGTGTTGATGCAGTGCTGCTTTCTTATTGGTCATTCTGCTCACCCTGCCATGACGATAAAGAGGTCGAGGCGGTTCCACGTGTCTCCAAGGTAACACCTGGGACCGAACACACCCAGAGCCACCATCTTCAGCACCATCTCCACCGCAAAGAACGCAAAGATGAAGTCGTCAAATGCCTACAGAAAACGCAAGAAAGCAAATAAATAAAAAATGAAAAAAAAAACAAGCAAACAAATAAGTAAAACTGTGTTGTGCTAAATTAATGGCACCCCATAACAATGAGCAAATTTAAAGCCGTACAAACTCATATTTTCCACTCGAGCAACACCAGAGTTATCATTCTCATTAGAACAGCTCAATCGTAATATAATATTTTCTCTGAAAAAATTGTGTGTGCTAAAATTATTGCCACCCTTCAGTAATATGTGAACTAAATGCAAACTAATTGTCGTTAAAAAAACAAAGACATATATTTTTCACTTGTTCTTAGTGTCAGCCCAGGATAAACATCTGCTGTACTTTTTTAACTATGTTCTGTTTCCCTGGGCTATAAATATGAGGTTGCACACATGCAGCATCTCTCATTCATTACTGCAAAGGAGAAAAAAATTAAACATGTGAACAAATCAGGAAATCATTTTAACAATCAGTTAAAAAATCATGAAGCACAGTCAGAGGCATGAGAAAACATTTCTGTGTCTGAACAAGTTGGAACTTTGGCAGGAAGAAGATGCTGAGGGAGTAAAAAGAGCTCAGTTTTAGATGTGTTCCGTCGACTGAACAGAGAAAAAATGCTTGGAAAAAAACTCCTGTAGCAGAGCAGATTGACGTCTAAACAAAATGGCCGCTGTTCATCAACTAGGCTTCTGGAGCAGGTCCTCAGTTCAGGTTTATCCAGTCACAAGCATTTATGTAAATTATTTCTCTCAAGGCATGTTAGCTCAGAAGTTTAGCTAATTAGCACTTCATAACATGCTGTTATGGGAAAATAATCAACTTCACGGTGATAACAGTGATTCTGCTTCATCACACCATCCTGTCTGATTAATTTCCTGAAACAGCATGACCCTAAAACCCTCAAAATTTTGTGCTAAAAACTTTCGGCTCCATTATTTTTTTTCACAAATAAGTTCATCTTGACATAAACGACTCAGGCATTCAGCAATACACAAAGAGTCTCGTCTTTTATTTGTGCAGAAAATGATCCACACTGAAAAGCAAACCTCTAACGTCGCTTGATTTCTTAACTGAGCCTTTTTTTTTTTAAGAATTTGTGACAGAAATTCTGGATTTCGATTCCATCACGGTGTTGCAGTCGAGCCACACTGAAAAGCATTCGGTTTTATAGTTTCTTATTGGCTCTTCGGTGCTGAAGCAGCAATCATCACACCTTTCAGAGTGTGTGTGTGTGTGTGTGTGTGTTAGCGTACCTGTAGGATGGTGCAGCGCTCCGAGTGGCATTCCAGGTCCTGGCATGGCTGGAACATGCCAAGCGTGACGCAGTTGAGCAAAATCACCAACATGCTGACTCGCTCAAACCACGTGGAGCTGAGGTTAAGGCTCAATACACTCAGTCGACACTCAGACAGACAGACAGACAGACAGACAGATCTCAGAAGAAAGTGCTATCCAACGTCTTCTGCATACATGACCGCACAGACAGCCACGATTGGCTCGTGCCGCTGTGATTGACAGAGGACAGAGAGAAAGTGTAATGTCCCTCCCACCTCAACAGCATGGTCAGTTTTGCTCTCCCAGATGGCTGTGGCATTGTCAGGATTCCAACTTATGATGTCTTGATGTTAGAATGATGTGGTTTTGTGGACCTTTGAACTTGTTACACCAGACACAGAGCTACTGTGAACTGTTCAGGATTAGTATGTCTGGAAACAGATCTGTATGTGTGTGTGTTAGCAGATCAGACAGGGTGTGTTCCCCTGCTGGGTTCTGCAGCTCTCTGTCTGACAGGATTTAAACATCCTTCCTTGTCAAACATTAGGTGAAATCCTGCGCACACAACACACAACTCTTAATGACAATGATGATGATGATGATGATGATGACGCATCGAAATGAAATTTGTGCCTTTTTTTCATCATTTCATGCACTTCCTCTCACATGCTAACACACACCTCCACTGTACTGTACACACACACACACACACATCTGTCTGAAAACTGGCGTAATAATGAAATGGAAAATCATCTTCAATCCCAGGCTCTAATTCACAAAGTCCTTAAATCAGCCCTTTTGAGCTTCGGCTCCACAGAACAAACTGAGATAGATTTTTGCTCTTGATTGGATCCAGCCAAGTTTCATTCACTGGGTTCAACTGGAAGATTAAAATAAGTGCCTCCTGATTTCAGCACCTTACACTCCTTTCATATTTAGTTTACAATATTTAGTTACGATGCTAAGCACCACTAATAGACACATTCATGTAAATATGTTCAAATTTTTTTTTTAATTCCTCAACCAGTTATCATTATTAAGCCGTTACCGCACTTGTGTTGTTTTCTCCCCCTCCCCCGACTTTTCTGTGAGACTTTGATACTTGAAAGTAGCGTCATGTGAGTGGTCCAACTTGTCATGTTTCATGCTGATGCAGGCAGAGCTGTCGTGGTCCGTGGTGGAGAACTGAATGAACGCATTAATCTGGAATCCAGCGCTTCCCATTTTGCAAACTTGATCGATCCATGGTTCAGAAAGAATGTAAATGCAAACCTGTAAACATCTTTTTAAAGCAAACGCTAAAACAGTCAAATCTCATAAATCATAATTGTGGTGGAAATGTAACTATACGTAGGGCTGTACAGTGAGCTAAAATAAAAATAACCTCCATCTCAATCGTGATGAAGGTCTTTAATGTCGTTACAGCAATCAGCAAATAATTATAATCTGATTATCATTTAATTATCATAAAAATGTAAGAAAGAAACACGGCTATAAATACAAGAATAAATAAATGTGTAATGTTTATACGCTGAATACGAGGCAGGGACACATCAGATTTTACAGAATTCACACACACACACACTCACACACATACAAGCAGTGAGATGAAATCAAATCAACCTGACACTGAGGCTCTTCCACAAGCAGCAGGTCAAACAGGGAAAAGAGACAATCATGTTACAGTAGATTTGAGTAGAGGTGAGTAACGTAATTCTTGTGCGTACACACACACACACTCTCTTTATTACACACACACACACACACACACACACACACAGAGTCTGAGAATGCACAGACCTGGTTTCTTTCATGTATACCGGTACACTATGTAAACACAGGCACTTAACTACTGAAGCTGTAAAACACACACACACATTCTCTTTATTACACACACACACACACACACACACACAGAGAGAGAGAGAGAGAGAGAGAGAGTCTGAGAATGCACAGACCTGGTTTCTTTCATGTATACACCATGTAAACAGAGGCACTTAAATACTGAAGCTGTAAAACACACATACACGCATTCTCTTTATTACACACACACACACACACACACACACACACACACACACACACACACACACACACACACGCACACAGTCTGAGAATGCACAGATCTGGTTTCTTTCATATATACACCATGTAAACACAGACAACTACTGAAGCTGTAAAACACACACACACACACACACACACGCACGCACACAAAGGACTGCTAGGAAACCTTTTGAATTCAATAAGCAGCTTTACAGAAATCTGGAAATAGATTAGTCTGTAAGAATGTCCGCTACTCTGCCTTTAATTACATCCTCTACTTTGCCTCGAAGAACATTCTCTACTCTGTCTCTAAGAATGTCCCCTATTCTGCCTTACATCCTCTACTTTGCCTCTAAGAACATCCTCTCTTACAGACAGAGTAGAGGACGTTCTTCGAGGCAAAGTAGAGGGTGTAATTAAAGGCAGAATAGGGGACATTCTTAGAGACAGAGTAGAGGACGTTCTTAGAGGCAAAGTAGAGGATGTAATTAAAGGCAGAGTAGGGGACATTATTTTGTCTGTAAGAATGTCCCCTACTCTGCCTTTAATTACATCCTCTACTTTGCCTCGAAGAACATTCTCTACTCTGTCTCTAAGAATGTCCCCTATTCTGCCTTACATCCTCTACTTTGCCTCTAAGAACATCCTCTCTTACAGACAGAGTAGAGGACGTTCTTCGAGGCAAAGTAGAGGGTGTAATTAAAGGCAGAGTAGAGAACATTCTTAGAGACAGAGTAGAGGACGTTCTTCGAGGCAAAGTAGAGGATGTAATTAAAGGCAGAGTAGGGGACATTCTTACAGACAAAATAATGTCCCCTACTCTGCCTTTAATTACATCCTCTACTTTGCCTCTAAGAACGTCCTCTACTCTGTCTCTAAGAATGTCCCCTATTCTGCCTTTAATTACACCCTCTACTTTGCCTCGAAGAACGTACTCTACTCTGTCTCTAAGAATGTCCCCTACTCTGCCTTTAATTACATCCTCTACTTTGCCTCTAAGAACGTCCTCTACTCTGTCTCTAAGAATGTCCCCTACTCTGCCTTTAATTACATCCTCTACTTTGCCTCTAAGAACGTCCTCTACTCTGTCTCTAAGAATGTCCACTACTCTGCCTTTAATTACACCCTCTACTTTGCCTCTAAGAACGTCCTCTACTCTGTCTCTAAGAATGTCCCCTATTCTGCCTTTAATTACATCCTCTACTTTGCCTCTAAGAACGTCCTCTACTCTGTCTCTAAGAATGTCCCCTATTCTGCCTTTAATTACACCCTCTACTTTGCCTCTAAGAACGTCCTCTACTCTGTCTCTAAGAATGTTCTCTACTCTGCCTTTAATTACACCCTCTACTTTGCCTCTAAGAACATCCTCTCTTACAGACAGAGTAAAGGACGTTCTTCGAGGCAAAGTAGAGGATGTAATTAAAGGCAGAGTAGGGGACATTCTTACAGACAAAATAATGTCCCCTACTCTTCCTTTAATTACATCCTCTACTTTGCCTCGAAGAACGTCCTCTACTCTGTCTCTAAGAATGTCCCCTACTCTTCCTTTAATTACATCCTCTACTTTGCCTCTAAGAACGTCCTCTACTCTGTCTCTAAGAATGTCCCCTACTCTGCCTTTAATTACATCCTCTACTTTGCCTCTAAGAACGTCCTCTACTCTGTCTCTAAGAATGTCCCCTACTCTGCCTTTAATTACACCCTCTACTTTGCCTCTAAGAACGTCCTCTACTCTGTCTCTAAGAATGTCCCCTATTCTTCCTTTAATTACATCCTCTACTTTGCCTCGAAGAACGTCCTCTACTCTGTCTCTAAGAATGTCCCCTATTCTGCCTTTAATTACATCCTCTACTTTGCCTCGAAGAACGTCCTCTACTCTGTCTCTAAGAATGTCCCCTATTCTTCCTTTAATTACACCCTCTACTTTGCCTCTAAGAACGTCCTCTACTCTGTCTCTAAGAATGTCCCCTATTCTGCCTTTAATTACATCCTCTACTTTGCCTCTAAGAACGTCCTCTACTCTGTCTCTAAGAATGTCCCCTATTCTGCCTTTAATTACACCCTCTACTTTGCCTCTAAGAACGTCCTCTACTCTGTCTCTAAGAATGTTCTCTACTCTGCCTTTAATTACACCCTCTACTTTGCCTCTAAGAACATCCTCTCTTACAGACAGAGTAAAGGACGTTCTTCGAGGCAAAGTAGAGGATGTAATTAAAGGCAGAGTAGGGGACATTCTTACAGACAAAATAATGTCCCCTACTCTTCCTTTAATTACATCCTCTACTTTGCCTCGAAGAACGTCCTCTACTCTGTCTCTAAGAATGTCCCCTACTCTTCCTTTAATTACATCCTCTACTTTGCCTCTAAGAACGTCCTCTACTCTGTCTCTAAGAATGTCCCCTACTCTGCCTTTAATTACATCCTCTACTTTGCCTCTAAGAACGTCCTCTACTCTGTCTCTAAGAATGTCCCCTACTCTGCCTTTAATTACACCCTCTACTTTGCCTCTAAGAACGTCCTCTACTCTGTCTCTAAGAATGTCCCCTATTCTTCCTTTAATTACATCCTCTACTTTGCCTCGAAGAACGTCCTCTACTCTGTCTCTAAGAATGTCCCCTATTCTGCCTTTAATTACATCCTCTACTTTGCCTCGAAGAACGTCCTCTACTCTGTCTCTAAGAATGTCCCCTATTCTTCCTTTAATTACACCCTCTACTTTGCCTCTAAGAACGTACTCTACTCTGTCTCTAAGAATGTCCCCTATTCTGCCTTTAATTACATCCTCTACTTTGCCTCTAAGAACGTCCTCTACTCTGTCTCTAAGAATGTCCCCTATTCTGCCTTTAATTACACCCTCTACTTTGCCTCTAAGAACGTCCTCTACTCTGTCTCTAAGAATGTTCTCTACTCTGCCTTTAATTACACCCTCTACTTTGCCTCTAAGAACATCCTCTCTTACAGACAGAGTAAAGGACGTTCTTCGAGGCAAAGTAGAGGATGTAATTAAAGGCAGAGTAGGGGACATTCTTACAGACAAAATAATGTCCCCTACTCTTCCTTTAATTACATCCTCTACTTTGCCTCGAAGAACGTCCTCTACTCTGTCTCTAAGAATGTCCCCTACTCTTCCTTTAATTACATCCTCTACTTTGCCTCTAAGAACGTCCTCTACTCTGTCTCTAAGAATGTCCCCTACTCTGCCTTTAATTACATCCTCTACTTTGCCTCTAAGAACGTCCTCTACTCTGTCTCTAAGAATGTCCCCTACTCTGCCTTTAATTACACCCTCTACTTTGCCTCTAAGAACGTCCTCTACTCTGTCTCTAAGAATGTCCCCTATTCTTCCTTTAATTACATCCTCTACTTTGCCTCGAAGAACGTCCTCTACTCTGTCTCTAAGAATGTCCCCTATTCTGCCTTTAATTACATCCTCTACTTTGCCTCGAAGAACGTCCTCTACTCTGTCTCTAAGAATGTCCCCTATTCTTCCTTTAATTACACCCTCTACTTTGCCTCTAAGAACGTACTCTACTCTGTCTCTAAGAATGTCCCCTATTCTGCCTTTAATTACATCCTCTACTTTGCCTCGAAGAACGTCCTCTACTCTGTCTCTAAGAATGTCCACTACTCTGCCTTTAATTACACCCTCTACTTTGCCTCTAAGAACGTCCTCTACTCTGTCTCTGAGAATGTCCCCTACTCTGCCTTTAATTACATCCTCTACTTTGCCTCTAAGAACGTCCTCTACTCTGTCTCTAAGAATGTCCCCTACTCTGCCTTTAATTACATCCTCTACTTTGCCTCTAAGAACGTCCTCTACTCTGTCTCTAAGAATGTCCCCTACTCTGCCTTTAATTACATCCTCTACTTTGCCTCTAAGAACATCCTCTACTCTGTCTCTAAGAATGTCCCCTACTCTGCCTCTAAGAACGTCCTCTACTCTGTCTCTAAGAATGTCCCCTACTCTGCCTTTAATTACATCCTCTACTTTGCCTCTAAGAACGTCTTCTACTCTGTCTGTAAGAATGTCCCCTACTCTGCCTTTAATTACACCCTCTACTTTGCCTCTAATTACATCCTCTACTCTGTCTCTCAGAATGTCTAAGAACTGTCTCTAATTACGTCCTCTAATCTGCCTCTAAGAATGTCTGCTTCAACATCTTTCCCTCTTTTTTTATTTAACCAATTATTATTTTTTGGCAGATGTTCGCTGTGACAATATCTTTTGCATCATAATTTTCCATAAATATCACTGCGTATCATGGAAATGTGATATTTGACATCTATGACATTTTCATTGGTAATGCAGTTTAAATTACTGGTTTATCCCACAAGTCAGAAATGATCTCTGTATTAGTCATCTAACTGGAAATGTTTCGGCTCCATATGACAGAAACTGCTGATGTGCAAGAGAGAGAGAGAGAGAGAGAGAGAGAGGGAGAGAGAGTACAGTGGAGAAAATGATGAGGTTACTAAGAGAGAAGGAAAGGGAAGGATAAAGAAATGAGAGAAAGTGCAGTGAGGAACTTATTTTCTAAACCTAAATAGGCCCAAGTTCCAAACTGCGCTTTTTATTTTTTTGCAGATGTGTATAAAATTATTTTCTGAATCACTGGATGCCTCATAAGTGTTAATGAGAGAGTTTATTTACTGGACAGTTCAACAAAAGAGAGAGAGAGAGAGAGAGAGAGAGAGAGAGAGAGATCAAGACTCCGACCAAACAGAGACGGAATGAGAAAAGTAGGGTGAACCAATTACGCTAGCTTTTCCGATTCTCGCGTTTCCATGGGAACCTCCCACTGGAACTCGGCAGGAAAAGAACGGTGTCAGTCCCTTAAGATGTGATGATTTTATTAAATCCAAGTGGAACCTCCGCTTCAAACCCGTCCTGCAGAGATGATTAACACACAAGCGTCCCTAAAATTTATTATTATTAATGTCATGTATAAGAGCACACAATTTCCTCGAGCAAAATGGCTGCCAGGAGTGACAGCTGCATTACCTGGAGCACAAGTCCAGAGTTTAGCACATATCCATAAAAGCTAGACTTTATATTGCTATATTTCTTCAGGAAGTGCTTTATCCTGGTTGGAATCATGCCGGATCCAGAATCCATCCCAGGGACACTGGGACAGTAATTTAATATTCAACATGATATGATATTTTAGGATTCGATTTGATTCAATTATTAGCCTCTGATCAATATATGATTCGTTGTAGGTCTGTTTATTTCTCTTTTTTTCCTTCAGCCTAAAAAAGTTTGAGGGTTTTTTTTTTTTGTATTTTGTATTTTTGTATTAAATTTTTTTGTTAATAAATCTATGAAACTGATGCTAATTAGCCATGTAACAATTCACCCAATTCACAATTCGATTCAGTTCACGATACTGGGTTGATGGTTCAATTTTCCCATGATATTTTTGAAAAAAAATATTAAAAGAAGAAAATTTTATTAACAAAAAAGCAACATTTATTTTCCTATTTTTATCAACTTAAATATTCATTTTGTTAAATTAAATAAAAACGTTTTATTTTGGGTGGCACGGTGGTGTAGTGGTTAGCGCTGTCGCCTCACAGCAAGAAGGTCCGGGTTCGAGCCCCGTGGCCGGCGAGGGCCTTTCTGTGCGGAGTTTGCATGTTCTCCCCGTGTCCGCGTGGGTTTCCTCCGGGTGCTCCGGTTTCCCCCACAGTCCAAAGACATGCAGGTTAGGTTAACTGGAGACTCTAAATTGACCGTAGGTGTGAATGTGAGTGTGAATGGTTGTCTGTGTCTATGTGTCAGCCCTGTGATGACCTGGCGACTTGTCCAGGGTGTACCCCGCCTTTCGCCCGTAGTCAGCTGGGATAGGCTCCAGCTTGCCTGCGACCCTGTAGAAGGATAAAGCGGCTACAGATAATGAGATGAGATGTTTTATTTTCTTCATAACCAACAATAATTATTTACCACATTTGTAAAGGTTGGAGTAAAATATAATAGTCTATTAACTAAAATATTCTTTTTGTTAAAAATGAACAAAGTTCATAACAAATATTCCTTTTCTTAATAAATGTTTATGAACATTTGCATTTTCTCCATTTGCTTCTCTTTTCTTTATTTTTCTGTAAAAAGAGAGCACTGATTTCTTGTTAAATCTATTTGTAAACAATCGCACGATGCCTCTTTCCCATTTTAGATCTGTTTTTGGGTGTTTTCGCAGCATCAGAGCTGTGTTACTTCCGCCAACACCAAAGTCACGTGTATTCCTGCTATAGTACGTTATTGTGCCCTCTGCTCTCTAAACAACACAATCGCAGCTCGGAAAAAAATAAATAAAAATAAGAAATTATGCAGCCTGATAATGATCACCATTCATTTTTTATTTCATCAATTTGAATCGTCATAAAATTGTACTGCGATTTATCGTCGCACAATATATCATTACATGCTGAGTGCTAAGTACTGTGTATATTAGGGGTGTGCAAAAATATCGATACGGCGATATATCGCGATACTTTGTCTTCCGATTCAATATCGATACTCAAAATATGAATATCGATATTTTTTCAAATAATAAAATCATGTTTCAGACGGGTTGTAAATCCAGTACGACTTCCGCACCTCCGCTCCGCGAGGTGTCGCTGTGCCGCTACCTCACTGCAAGGCACTCTTCATCTTCTCTTTTTTCCCCGGCGGTTGCAGTGAGGAAAAAAAACAGGCAAGCATGGCTGTTAACGTAAACCTAGAGACACCGCCGAACTTTAAGGCAGATGTTTGGAGGCACTTTGGATTCCAAAGGAAAGGAGAAAAAAAAACAGTCAGCCGGACAAAGAGAATGCACTTTGCAAAACCTGTTTCGCTCCAATTAAATTAAGATGCTCCAATTAAGATGCCCACTGCACTTTTCAATGTGTTTCAGACAGTGCGTTGTTCCTACAAAATAAGCACAAGTTAAATGTTCTCAGGTATATGTTCTCAAGTTTACAAAGAACAAATTGATATTAGTGTTAGCACTGAAATGTATGTGCAGTCTGCAGTGCAAGTTTTAAGTTTTCATAAAACAATTTGATTCTGCTTGTTAAGCAGCACTGATGTGTCCATGCTTACAGAAAAGTTGAGAATACTAGCACAGGAATGGGAATTTTCTGTATGTTGTAGTGAAGCAACTCTTGGTTTTGCCAGCAGTGGAATAGAGACAGATATATGTCTGGCAAGAGTGTGTAGTTATGTATGTGAAATGTAATTTTACAGTGGTCAATAAATTCTGATTTTCTTCAGTGACACAGATATTGTGATGTGGTTGAAATTTCTTGCAATATATCGATTATCGCAGAATCGCTGTACCGTGATATTATCGTTATCATGGGCAAAATATCGCCATAGTATCGTATCGTGAGGTATCTGGTGATACCCAGCCCTAGTGTATATGTGTCTAACATGAGCTAAGTAAGTTGGAAACACGCATGATAATGAACTCGAAACATTCTCCGTGTTTGGTGACAGAAAACGACAATGCATATTCCAAATGAGAGAATTGAGACTTATTATTATTATTATTATTATCAATGCAAGATGGGAAAAAGTGGGCAGAGCTTTTATGGGTGTCAGGTAATATAGGAGAGTTCAAAACACCTACACAACTGTCAATCATTCCAGACTCATATGCTGATTGGCTCTTGATTCCTGTTTATCCCAGGAGGCGGAGGGGGAGGGGCTAGTATTCTTGAGTACATGAGTACTGAGCTCACACGAAACTGCGCAAAGGTTGTAAGCCTTTTAGTGTACAGTGAAGCTGCAGTGTTTAAGGTACTGCATTGTTGATAAAGTCCCTTTTTTTTAAGTGCTTTCTGCTGCATTATGACTTACACTGCAGTCCAGGAACCACAGCACAAAGAGGCTCCTTGTTTCCAACAGTGCCTAAATAATGCAAATAAAATGTCTGCATTGTATTTATCTAACACAAACACAACCTTTATCACACTTCAATCTCACTGTCACACTCTCAGGCCACACACACACACTCCTCAACAACTAAAAAGAAAGATTGCAGGTTATGAAAAAAATGTTTGCGGCTAATTATCTTATGGCGTATTCACACCTACGTTGTTTGGTCCGAACCAAATTTCCCTTGGTCCGGACCTTTTGGGTTGGTCTGAATACAAACCACCGAACTCTGGTCCGGACCAAACAAGCGGACCGAGACCGAGCTGCAAGGTCGGACTCGGTCCGGACCAAAGGAACCCTGGTGCGGACCTTTTGGAGGTGTGAAAGCAGACCGGACCTAATCTGACAGTTTTGCTTTTTTGTACCTCGGGAGCTTCCGTCGTTTGTCGAGCATTATGGGAAACGGAGTCTTGACACTCCACCGCAAAGTGCAAACACTGTTTCGGTTGTCAAAGGAACCTTACAACAGTCGTTCAGTCATTCAGACCAGTGGTAGGCTAGACTACAGAGTACAAAAAATGAGTAGGGGGCAAACGTGGGCCGAGGAAGAAACGCGTACCCTTGTGGATATATGGGCAGATGTCCACATATCTGAGCTTTTGGAGAGAACACACAAAAATGCCGACGTGTTTGCTGTATTCAGTGAGAAAATGAAGGAGAAGGGGTTCACGCGCTCCCCAGAACAATGTCGGCTAAAAGTGAAGAAACTCCGTCAGACCTACATTAAAATCAGGGACATTCTTTCAAAAAGTGGCGGTACTAGCGACGCAAAAAAGAAATTCATCTATTGCGTGAAGAGCCAGAACTGTCACAACATGATGTGCGCTCATCAGCGCTATCCTCCGTAGCCGCCTTGCCCTTTGTCGTCGTCGTTGATAAATTACTTGTACAACAGCATAGTAATTGCACAATTGTGAAAACAGTAAAAACTGGAAAAAACATATAGCTTTGATGACATTAAAAAGAATAACAGCACGGAAAGCCTCCATGACTACTTTTGAACTTAAAGTGCCATTCCACCATTGGATGTATTCTTTGGCATAAAATACAATATATTTTATGACAACATGACTAGACAGAGAAATCTTTTAGCTTCAAAATGATATATCAAACACAATTTTTTGACAACGACAAGTATATTAATTTTGCGACCAAAGTCACCTACCCTTTTAATTTCCGCGCATGATGTCATCGGCAGGTTCCCCTTCTTGTGTACCACGTGTCGGTCTATTTTTAGACCAGGAAACCCCCAAAGTGAGAGAGTCATTTCTCCTCGTATATGGGGGCCAAAAAAATTGCGAAAAATTTTGAGTTAATCTTTCAGTTAGCTAGATTTATTGGTATTACCGTATTTTCTGGACTATAGAGCGCACCTGTATATAAGCCGCATCCGCTCTATTTAAAAAAAAAATTTTTAAAAAAGATATACAAGCCGCACCGGGCTATAAGCCGCAGATATCTATGTTGAAAAATTAGATATTTACTGCATGTACAGAACAATTTTGTACTGTAAATGTACATGTATGTACCTGAACAGATTCTTTCCGAACAGTGCCTTTTAACACGGCAGCAACTTTGCTGATTAAAACGGAACAGAACCAAGAGAAAATAACCGGTATTTATTTACCTTCATTTCTCCTGTGTTTGAAACCACAAGTCACTTTAATCATCTTCGCTGGATTTGAAAATAATTACCAGTTAGTAATTTGTCGTGCGTGTTCTATCTGCTAAAGATCTGCTAATTCTTCTTTGCATTGATTTTTCGTCTATCTTATTTTTGATTCTACTTCCGGTTAGAGTGCCCCTAGCGGTGGAAGAAAAATCCACAGAATAGCCGCACCTTTGTATAAGCCGCATGGTTCAAAACCTAGGAAAAAAGTAGCGGCTTATAGTCCAGAAAATACGGTAGCTAGATTTATTGGTATTATTTTTATCGCGTTCTATCCGCCATTGCTGATAATATGTGCCATGTCACGTGGTACACAAGAAGGGGAACCTGCCGATGACATCACGCGCGGAAATTAAAAGGGTAGGTGACTTTGGTCGCAAAATTAATATACTTGTCGTTGTCAAATTATGTTTGATATATCATTTTGAAGCTAAAAGATTTCTCTATCTAGTGATACCATTTATATATGTTGTCAAAATATATTGTATTTTATGCCAAAGAATACATCCAATGGTGGAATGGCACTTTAACGTTTTGTGCGCGTGTCGTCTCTGACCAATAGCTGAACGACCTCAGGGCGCGTGGCTTTGTTGACAGATTTTGGTCCGCTTACTAAAACGTACAGTGTGAAAGCGAACCGCACCAAAATGAAAAAAAAAAAAAACATTTGGTCCGGACCAAAGCAAGTGAACTATCGAACTATCCTGGTCGGAATACACCCTTAATCTCACACTGACAGTTTCAGAGGAATCGAACCGTTTGTTGAATAAAGCTCGTCCAAAGCAGTCCTTTTTGTTGATTTGTTTGTCTGTTTTGCACCATGACCCTGCTGTAACTTCTTGGCAGGGGTTGCCAGATTTCCATTTAAATTCTCCTTCACTTCACGGAGTCAATGATTCCTTAACAAGGTTTAAAAGTGTTTAAAGGAAAAACAAGTTCACAGATTGTCCAGTACAATTAACAACTAGGATTATGTTTTACTTTTTATATAAAAGAAAAATCATTTTTGCTGCAAATAAACTCAATTTTTTTTTTCGTCACAGCCCAGGACAGCATAGTCTAGTGTACTTCAGGTGCGTACATTTGTAGTTTGATGAAAGAAAGTTTCACAAAATGGAACGATATTCTGTTAAAATTTCCAGTCGTGATCCATGGAAAAACCTGCGTCCTCTTCCGGTCTGGTTCATTCCAGCTCATGTATAGATTTATGAAGGTGTCATTTCATTCGATGATCATAAAAAGGTTCTGTGTCTTGTTATATTTACACCGCAGTGAAACAGGAAGTCACTGATGCCCGATTCCGAGAGGGGTGGGACTCTTCACTTACTTCGTGATTTGTTTCATCGGTGGATCTCGATTATTTTTTTTCCCAAACGTGAATGTACCTTGACTCTGAGGCGTGTAGTCTCGTGTAGACGTCTTACCACGTCTTACCTCTTTCTATTGATGTCTGTTACATTTCGAACGCAGGAACATGCCCTCCGGATGATGCCGAGTTGATCGATGTCTGTGCAGCTGTCGAGTTTCTGGAATCGTACGAATTAAAAAGGAAAAATACATTGAAATGTGTGTTAAACTGAAAAACTGGGAACGTGCATCAGTTACATTTCATTCCTCAGGATTTCTCAAGGTGCCAATAGTTTTGGCATATACCTCATGCTTGGGTTTTTGTTTTACCAAGGGTGCAAATACTTCCAGAGCTGACGGTTTCTTTTTATTCGGCAGCTATGGAGTTTCGCAGCTGCTCACATGCTGCATTGCACCAGCAATATTTAAATATTACTGGCAGAGGCAATGGGTTTGGTAATCTACATGAAACACACACACACACACACACACACACTCACACACCTCCAATTATCCTTTTCCTCAGAGGACACTGGAACAAAAGAACCCCTGAAACCCACTGACCCCTGTATGCTGCTCTTGGGAAGAAACTGATGGATGAGGCAGAACTGACTTAGTGCCAACACACACACACACTTTGTCTAATTATACTCACAAGCTTTGTATCTGGATGGTGTAAAAACCAACATCGTTTCCATCTAATTATGGACGACTTTTTAAACTCAGAGCTCTTATTAAACACAAATGAATGTTCATGTGCAGTCGGGTTTTCATCCAGAAAACCTTCCTGTCACGCTGCAGGCACCATTTAAAAAAAAATAATAAATAAATAATTGTAACTGTGCCCTTTTGCTTTGTGTAAAAGCCAAAATTCCAGTTAATAAATGATTACTGGTGCAACCACTGATACCTCGGGAGAAAGACATTTTAAAAACACGAATAATTCACAGTAACTGAGTACGAAGGCGTTATTTGGAATGAACATTAGAAGGAGCACTATCTATCTATCTATCTATCTATCTATCTATCTATCTATCTATCTATCTATCTATCTATCTAAGACTAGTTGAGACTCAAGGTGTACAGTGGTGCTTGAAAGTTTGTGAACCCTTTAGAATTTTCTATATTTCTGCATAAATACGACCTAAAACTTCATCAGATTTTCACACAAGTCTTAAAGTAGATTAAGAGAACCCAGTTAAACAAATGAGACAAAAATATTATACTTGGTCATTTATTTATTGAGGAAAATGATCCAATGTTACATATCTGTGAGTGGCAAAAGTGTGTGAACCTTTGCTTTCAGTATCTGGTGTGACCCCCTTGTGCAGCAATAACTGCAACTAAACGTTTGCGGTAACTGTTGATCAGTCCTGCACACCGGCTTGGAGGAATTTTAGCCCATTCCTCCGTACAGAACAGCTTCAACTCTGGGATGTTGGTGGGTTTCCTCACATGAACTGCTCGCTTCAGGTCCTTCCACAACATTTTGATTGGATTAAGGTCAGGACTTTGACTTGGCCATTCCAAAACATTCACTTTATTCTTCTTTAACCATTCTTTGGTAGAACGACTTGTGTGCTTAGGGTCGTTGTCTTGTTGCATGACCCACCTTCTCTTGAGATTCAGTTCATGGACAGATGTCCTGACATTTTCCTTTAGAATTCGCTGGTATAATTCAGAATTCATTGTTCCATCAATGATGGCAAGCCGTCCTGGCCCAGATGCAGCAAAACAGGCCCAAACCATGATACTACCACCACCATGTTTCACAGACGGGATAAGGTTCTTATGCTGGAATGCAGTGTTTTCCTTTCTCCAAACATAACGCTTCTCATTTAAACCAAAAATTCTATTTTGATCTCATCTGTCCACAAAACATTTTTCCAATAGCCTTCTGGCTTGTCCATGTGATCTTTAGCAAACTGCAGACGAGCAGCAATGTTCTTTCTGGACAGCAGTGGTTTTCTCCTTGCAACCCTGCCATGCACACCATTGTTGTTCAGTGTTCTCCTGATGGTGGACTCATGAACATTAACATTAGCCAATGTGAGAAAGGCCTTCAGTTGCTTAGAAGTTACCTGGGTTCCTTTGTGACCTCACTGACTATTACACGCCTTGCTCTTGGAGTGATCTTTGTTGGTCAACCACTCCTGGGGAGGGTAACAATGGTCTTGAATTTCCTCCATTTGTACACAATCTGTCTGACTGTGGATTGGTGGAGTCCAAACTCTTTAGAGATGGTTTTGTAATCTTTTCCAGCCTGATAAGCATCAACAACACTTTTGCTGAGGTCCTCAGAAATCTCCTTTGTTTGTGCCATGATACACTTCCACAAACATGTGTTGTGAAGATCAGACTTTGATAGATCCCTGTTCTTTAAATAAAGCAGGGTGCCCACTCACACCTGATTGTCATCCCATTGATTGAAAACACCTGACTCTAATTTCACCTTCAAAACAACTGCTAATCCTAGAGGTTCACATACTTTTGCCACTCACAGTTATGTAATATGAGATCATTTTCCTCAATAAATAAATGACCAAGTATAATATTTTTGTCTCATTTGTTTAACTGGGTTCTCTTTATCTACTTTTAGGACTTGTGTGAAAATCTGATGATGTTTTAGGTCCTATTTATGCAGAAATATAGAAAATTCTAAAGGGTTCACAAACTTTCAAGCACCACTGTATATCAGGACTGCATCACATACATGTCAACCTTTGGTCAATCAAACCTGTATAACCAACCTCCAAAACCCGTATTTCCCTTATAAAATCCGTATAAGATGCAAATTAAAATAATTTACCTAAAATTTGAATGATAATTAACAATGATTGTGGCAGCGGGGGCGTGGTCAAGCGCCGGTCTGTGACAGGAGGGTGGAGTCAGGGAAGGTAAGTGGCAGAATCACTACACCTGACGGCAATTAACCTGTGTTTGTGTGTCTTCCCAGTGACCACGCCCTATTTAAGGAGGGAGAGCGAGAGCAGAGGGGAGCTTCCCTGGACGAGACGCTCGTGTGTGTGTCTCTCTGTATGTGCCGAAATATTGTTAGACTGAAAAGTGTGGCAATAAAGCCTTGTGTTACACCTGATCTCTGTCCTGCCGTCCTCTGTGCTCCGCCCACACGTTCAAACTGGTTACAATGATATATCCCAGTTACTTTTTATTCAATATTAATAACAATAAACCTTCAGAATGAATGAAAAGTATTTTTCCAGTCTCACCTGTGAAAGGTAATCCCATGTGATCTCGTTTGGACGGTAAACCTGTTGGTACAGTTAAACGCACCACATGAATGAGGCATCTTTATTCTCGGCTACTGTCTAGACGCTATACCAGAGACGGCTGAAGAATCTCCACTTTGCCACATCCAATATGGATGACGTATGATTCTACGCAGAAAGCGGTGTCTATGTTTATATGTCTATGACTTCATGGTTGGCGGGATTCTCGCAATGCGGTGTGCGCATGATCAAAAGTGGAACGAAGTCTCGCTACCACAAGATAACGCGCGATTTCATAAGACTCTTTACTGGCTGTCTGTGCTGTACAGTACGTTTATCATCGTGGGAATTGATTATAGCTCTAAATAAATATTGAAGTTTTTTTAAAGAATCCGTATAACTTTATTTATACGCCCGTATACTACGTTTATTGAATCAAATCCGTATAAAATACGGACATTCCGTATAGGTTGACATGTATGGCATTAGGATCAGCATCTTGCAGGATGCAACAAAAATGCGACCGTGAACGATGTATTTATGACGTCGATTCATTCATCCTTAGTAACTGCCTGGTCAGAGTCGCAGTGCTTCAAATGCATCGACTCATTCATTTATAGTTTGGGGAAACAGAACCAACTAAACGTGTTAGAAAATATCACAAATATCACAAGAAAATAATAACTGATTTAGAAGCTATTTTTTTTTAAAGTTCCGGTTTAGGCCACACCCACTCAGTGTTATAGTCGAGTCACTAAGCCTCTAGTCCGAGTCCAGTCTCGAGTCCCCAGTGTTCAAATCCGAGTCAAGCCCAAGTCATAAAAAAAATTTTGAGTCGAGTCCGAGTCCACTATTGATCCAAGTTAAGTCCGAATCCAACACTCCAACCGCACCATGTGACGGTGACTGTTTCAGCGCCATTAACATTAGTTTGTTCCTGAACATGACGTATGAACAGGTGAATGTGCTTCTCTTTGTCAGGGAGTGTGAAGTATTCTGTCAGAGATGGTTGGGAGACGGATGGAAGTGCAGAAGGTGTGTTTATTAATACAAGTGAAGACGGTAAACAATCCAGAACGGCAGGCAAAATCGTAAAACAGTGAAACAGGCAACAGGTCGAGCGAGGCACAAACAGGCTATTGGAGACTCAGCAGAATCAAAGGCGAGAAACAGGAAACCAGGGATCAGGAAACCAAACAAGGAAATAAGGCTCGGTAATGTGTCAACAACGCAACTCAATACTTCACAAAGTAAGTGTGTTTTCACAGTCTTTATATAAGCGCGCTGATTACACATTAATCTTGTACAGATGCGAGTCATTTGCGGCGCGCGCGAGAGTCTGCTTGGTGTGCGCACTGTCCGGAGCGCGCCCGAGAGTCTATCTGATGTATGCGCCAAGGCGCGCAGGTGTGTCACACTTACACGAAATTTGTACAAAAATTAATGTAGATATAAATATCTTATGCCAAATTATTATGGCATGTTACAAAAAATAAAGAAAAACTGCGAGTCCTCATCTCCAATTCACAAGTCCGAATGCAGTTAATGCATGAGTCCGAGTCCAAGTCCGAGTTATCAGTGCTCAAGTCCAAGTCGAGTTACGGGTCCTTAAAATTAGGGCACGAGTCAGACTCGAGTCTGAGTCCTGGACTCAAGTACTACAAGCTTGCACACACTTTAGACTTCATCGCTGTACACTTCTTGGTTATAAATTCGGTGTGAAATAAATTCAGGGACTAATGCTTGCTCTGTGTGTGGTGACAAAACATCTGGCTACTTTAAAAGGAAACTGAGAGCTGTGAAAAAATTCCATAAGGCTTTTGAGTGAACACACACACACACACACACACACACACACAGGAACTTAAATGAGAATGGTTTTTGCCCTCAAATGCTACTCGAAGTAAATTCTTCTCCCTCTGCACCAGTACATGAATTATATAGAAGTGTGTTTCCCAGTCATAGTGAGATTCAATGTACTGGGAACAGCGATGTCGTGCTTTTCTCTGTCACATATTGAACTCATCGTGTAATCTGACTTCTGAAGCCTCAGGAGCTCCAGGGGGGATGTGATGTGACTGTCTGATTGGATGATTAATTATTAATAGGTTTAGGGAGAAACAAGGCACAAATCATTTAACATCAGTAGAATACTGAGTGTTTGGCATGGAACGATATATCGTGCGATGATAAACTGTGATACAACTTTATGACGATTCGAATCGATTAAATAAAAAATAAATCATTATTATCAGGCTGCATAATTTCTTAGTTTTTCTGAGCTGTAATTGTGTTGTTTAGACAGCAGAGGGCGCACAATAGCAGGAATACACATGACTTCACTGTAGGCGGAAGTAACAGCTCTAATGCTGCGAAAACACAAAAAAACTTGTAGAATGAAAAAGAGCTGTTGTGTGATTCTGAACAAGTAGATTTAACAAGAAATCAGAACTCTCTTTTTACTGAAAAATAAAGAAAAGAGAAGCAAGTGGAGGAAGTACAAATGTTCATAAAAGTTTATTAAGAAAAGGAATATTTGTTGTGATTAACTTTTTACATTTTTAATAAAAGGAATATTTTAGTTAATAGGCTATTCTATTTTACTACAACCTTTACCAGTGTTGGCAAATAATTATTGCTGGTTATTAAGAAAATTAAACAAAAGGAATATTTAAGTTAATAAAGAACAGGAAAATAAATGTTGCTGTTAGCACAGTCGCCTCACAGCAAGAAGGTTCCGGGTTCGAACCCAGCGGCCAGCGAGGGCCTTTCTGTGTGGAGTTTGCATGTTCTCCCCGTGTCTGTGTGGGTTTCCTCCGGGTGCTCCGGTTTCCCCCACAATCCAAAGACATGCAGTTAGGTTGACGTGGGGTGGCCTTGGGCTGAGGTGCCCTTGAGCAAGGTACCGAACCCCTGACTGCTCCCCAGGTGCTCTGGTGTGGCTGCCCACTGCTCTGGGTGCACGCGTGTGTTCACTGCTTCAGATGGGTTAATGCAGAGGATGAATTTCACTGTGCTTGAAGTGGGCATGTGACAAATAAAGGTTTCTTCTTCTTCTTTTTTGGTAATAAAATTGTCTTTCTTTTTTTTTCAAAAATGTGGTGTGTAAATCAAATCATGAACCCAGTATCATGAATTTAATCAAAGTCGAATCATAAATTGGGTGAATTGTTACATGCCTACTGAACACCTATGAACATGGACCGCGATTTCAGACACATGGACATCAATGTATTTATTAGGATGCAGTGCTGCTGCACAGCAACCTATGGGCTCCCCTAGGGGAGCCCATAGGTTGCAGTGCAAAGCACTGCAACTATTGTTCTTCTACGTGTTTCTTCTTCTTCTTCTTCTTCTTCTTCTTCCGTATTCTTCTTCTTCCTCCTACGCAAATTTTGATTTCGAATAATTCAATAACCGTACGTCGCACACAGACAAACAATATAGCAAAACGTGCGGCTCGATCAGACTCGCTATGCTATTACTTTTCTCTACAGAATACGATTTTTTCGCGACATAGTAGCGAAAAAATCTTCGAAAAAAACCCCATTCATTTCTATGGAATTAATTGAAAAAAAAGCACTTTTTCAACGTTTTTCAAACGTCCGCTGCTCTGGCATGCTTTCACCTAGAGACGTGATTCAAACTCTAAAACGTAGGAAAACTTCTCCTCTGTGGATCTGGCATTCAACTTTTCTGCTAGGTTCTACACTTTCGGATCAGTCCCGGCTCAAACGCCATGTGGGTTCTGGGAGAAAATCCGGCTTTTGAATGGGTGTCTATTGCGTTACACACCAGTGAAGCTCGTTAACTTAGAGTGGTTGAAAATAAAGCTCAAACTTTCTCGCTTAAACTGTTTTCAGCCACAAATTTCACTCTACAGACATGATTTTCTCAAAAGTAGTAGGAAAACTTGTCCTGATTCACACAATGTGTCTACCTAAACGATAGGATTTACAGTTTTTGAATGACAAGCGTCAAACTGAGGACAGGGCAGCTGACAGGCCTCATTGACTCCCATTATAAACGTGAGAGAAAAGTCACTCGTTTTTAAATCGCTCTAGTGTCGTTATTTTTAACACGACAGGCAAAAAAAATACATCATTTTATTCAGGAGACCCTTCTAGCGCTCACTGTGAAAGAATTTTGTGAATAGCTGCTTCCGTTGTCGAGTTATTTGTCATTGTTCGAGGCCTGCTCCTTCATAAAAAACAGCACAAAACTCCATACCTTGTGTGTCTTAGCTCATTGACACCCATTATAAAAGTGACAGAAAAGTCTCTCATTTTTAACACTACAGACAAAAAATTACATCAGTCTATTCAGGAGACCCTTCTAGCGCTCACTGTGAAAGAATTTTGTGAATTTCTTTTTTTTGTGAAAAAAAAAAAAACAGCCTCGGTCAGCATGACACTTCACCTTAGCCGCCCACTTTATTAGGAACACTTCTGTTCGTACATACAAACTACAAACACTCTTCTTAGAGTTTATTTTATTTTTAAAAGGGACAGTGCACAAATTAAACATTATCCTTGTGGTAAGGACAGATGTCTGTCCCAGGTTATAGCAGTACATGCTAATTTCCGCCTGTAGTCACTTTGTTTATACTCTTGAATAGCTCTTCTTCATGACGGCTGCTGTCTCAAGCGCACACATAATCATTGCATTGAAACATCATTGCAGGTCACACATTCACGGCCAGCGAACATGCGTGACCGAATTGCTTCGCGCACTGCATCCTCTCACAATTTCCCCCGGGGAATTGTCCAGTCTAGTTTTAAACTGTTCTTGTGATGCTCTGGTGTAGGAAAATAACCAACGACAGATTACTGCATGTCATGAAGTGCTTTGTTCTTCTTATATCCCAGCCATTACAAGGCAACAATTGCAGTTTTTATTTATTAAAGAACGAAACATTAGACTTTTTATTCAGTTATCGCTACATTATAGCTAATGTTTAAAAAATAAAGTCATTCCCTCACCAGCCGCACTTTTTTCAGTAAAATCATAAAATTGTCTAATCTGAAAGTTACAGCTTTACCTCGGTCTGTTACAAAGCGCCAAGCCTGGAGGCTCCTTTCATAAACGTTAAATAAACATCTCCTCAGCGTAACAGTTACACCCATTTTTATTTAAAAAAAAGCAACAACTTTATGTGTAACGTTTGCTGTGCAAGTCCCTATAACATTATAGTGCTAACGTCCAGGGCCGGAGTGGGCCCTGTTTTCAGTCCGGGAGTTTAATTCACATTCAGGCCACTTTGAAATGGAGGAGGAATTTGAGTACATTAAAAAAGATAAAACAAATAACTGTTCTTTCACAATGCTTTTTATTTGGTTTAAATTCAGGTAGTGACAATGTATGTTGTTCGTCGTTCTCTGCATTACTTTAGGGTTAATAAAGCTTCCATTACGCGGTAGTTTAATGACCACAAACGTAATGCAGAGACCGACGAACGATTTCATCTAGTATGAGACGGGGCTCCACTTAAAATTGGACGGTGTGTGGCCGCGTGTCTAATCCGCATATACATTTATCTGTGTCACCAACATGTCCCAAAGTTCCTTAGTGAAAATATTTGAAAACACATCCAAAGGACATGCATCTTCAGAAATCGGCATCTTCGGCCCGGGTGTGGGAATGAACTTTTACGTCGGGGGCGAAATCCAGCTGACTGCCACTCCAAATAGCAAAGCAGCGAGTATGGCTGATTGTTTCGCGTTATTTAAGACGAATTACACAACACATTTTTAGTCACGTAGTCTTAAAATAACGAAAGCACCCATCTCGCGTGCATTTGAACCAATGCTTGTGCATTACATGCCGCATACGCCTCGAAAATAATGGCAAATCAACAATGCTGGGTACTCAGCAACCGGCAGATAAAGCGTGAGGGCGCATTAGACAACTCAAAAATGGTTAAATGAAATGTAGGCTAAAGCAAGTGTTCGATTCTGCTTAGAATATTGGCATACGCATACACCTCTTCTAAAGGCCCGGTCACACAGCGCTTTACGGCTTTATCACGGCCAAAACCCGTCAAAAAGTGCTCTCCCGTGAAGCAGACGATGTTGTTCATGTTGATGTCGAAGTTAAGACGTGTTACAGTTGATATACAGACGTGACAGGACGCAGGGGAAAATCGGAACGGCGTCGGACGCGGCAAAAAGTTTTGGACTGCTCAAAACTTTAGACCGCGGACAACCACGGCCGGCACACGTGGTAAAGACGTGCAACACACGTGAAAAACACGTGATAATCAGTGTCCCAGCCGTTATTAAAACTTGGGGAGACGTGGTAAGACGCGAAAGTTTGGCGGTCTATCACGGGCAGAGCACGGTCATCGGACGGGTGTTACGCGTTGGTATCACGGGATATAGCGTGTGTTTAGCGGCTTATCACTGAGAAATGGATTTTTCCGCGTACATAGCACTGTCTAAGCCCGTTAAACGACGTCTCAAACAAGTTCTAAATTCGATTGATCACTGTCTAATCACTTCTGCATCACTTCTGATTTGCGGCATGTATAAATACCGTAATTTTCTGAGACCTCGGCACTTGCAGTCTAGATGTCAAGGGGTGAACATGAACCCTCAACGCTGTGATGTCCTCATCTTAATGCTCCAGCAGCAACAGAACCAACTGATACAGGCTCAACATATCCTTGCTGAGAGAAGAAGAAGAAGGAGGAGGAGGAGGAGGAGGGTGGTACGGAACATCTGGGTGCGTGGCTGGACTTGGTTAGCTGTGCTTAGGCAGTGCTGCAGCAGTGAAACAGCCGCCGACGGCCATACCCCGTACAAAGCACGGCAAAGCCAAAATTGACCAAAAATTAGCACTTACGACCACGTCCACCAGATTTTTGTATCTTTTTGTACGTGATATAGACGCGGAGTGCTGTGTGACCGCCCCTTTAGTTATATATTTAACAACAATTATTTAACATCAAATATGAATTCTAGGCCTATGTGTTCATAACCACAATGTGTGCGCGCCTGTGGAAATGCACGGTGTGACAGCGAGATGAAATAGGCTGGATGAGGAAATAACGCGCAACAGCACATTTGGGACCTGTTCATCTAAAATTGTTAATAACTAGGATGTAAAGCAATGTCCGGTTCTTCTTAGAATTAAGACATACACCACATCTATACCGTGTAAATTGCGAGATTTCACATGACATCAAAAAGCTGAATTGACATCGCAAACTATCGACACATTATAGGCCTAGCACAGACTGATAAAATCGACAAACAGGGTTATCATACTCCATATCTTTCGTAACCTACCAGCTGGTCTTGAGAACATATCTGTCAGTTTGGCACATTTTGCTGCCACCTCCTTCCTTTTTTTAAGCTCCGCCCTTTCGGTTCCACCTGGCCTCTTTCTGCCCTCCATCACTGACGCGCGCTGTTTCGCGCCAATGTTGTTTAAGTTCCCTGCAATACAGAGGAGGAGTCTTGGACCAAACCAACTGCAATAGAGGGGAGGGGAGAATTTCCTTATTTGGTAGCGCCTATTTAATCTGCTGCGATGCTGTCGGCGTCTGGGCTGCCATGTGAAAATGCAGAGTGCAGTTGAATTGATGATTAATGCAAGAATAAGATCAGTGACCAGAATTAGTGAAAATTATTTTCCCCATGCTCCAAGCACACCACCATTGATGGTTTGGGCCGGGGATGGTCCCGGCTAAATATAGGGCCACCCCAGCATTGCTAACGTTATCACTATTATTCATTCCATCACTCTTCCTGAAGATCCTCCCAGTTTCCCTCAAACACACCAATTCCTCTCAGAGCACAGTCAGGGCCGTAACTACCATTGAGGACACCGAGGTCATGTCCTCGGCATTTTTTTCCCACGGTATTTTTTTTTCACTCAGAAATGTGAAATTAATATATGATGAAAATCGTTCTGACTTTGATCGGTGGAAAATTCTAAATTCAGCTTGCATCCCCCTGTTCTCATTTGTTTGTCTAAAAATAAAGTCCACATAATCATTTTTAAACGAAGCTGAAATATCCGACATTGGAAACATTTCATATTCGGCAGCCTCGCGATAGTCAGCTAAGCACCACGGGATATACAAGAGCTGAGAAGTGTTCTCATCAAGGTCCGACTCCGCAGCCAGCCAGTTTGTCAATTAGTCGTGGAATCTGAAAATTGACATAAGATGAAGAAGTCTACTACACTAAAACAAACCAAACTCAGCTCTGGAAAGTCAACAAGTGAGAGAAAAAGAAAGAGGGAAGAAGGGGAGTTAATTTTGCCAGTCCGGAATGCTTATGATCATTAACAGTGCAATTTTAATTAGCATTTCAAGCAACAACAGTCGAAGCCACTTAGCTAGATAGGATTTTCGTTTTCTAGGCGGCACAAACTCTTTTATTCTCTCTCTCGATGTGATTTGGTGCGTTTCAGATCAGAAAAGGCTGGACAGTCGTGACCTGTTGTTTATGAAGTTATTGGGTGCTGACGAGACTTGAGCTATTTTGCTAACTTACCAGACTATAGGCTAACGTGAACACAAGACACTACTGTTTTGATCATTGGTTGTATTTTCGAACGGAAATGAAAACGGGTAGCAAACTTATGTTCACATTTTATTTACAACATGATGTACCACCTCTGACTGCTTTCTGTCAATCATGAGCAGCGCAGCCGCGTTCACAGCTCCTCCTCTGATCAGCAGCTGGAGATGAGCCTCCTCTCGGGAAGTCTTGTCCCGCCCCTCTTATTGACTCCCATCTCCAGTGAGGCTCAGTCTCCGAATGTGGCGTTTTAGTCGGTTTTGTCCAATAACCGTCTAGTATTTTGCTATTGAAAAGGGCAGATATTTTTTAAAAAGCAATTGAAGTCCATTCAGGCTCGGCTAGATTGCGTTGTCACTCTCACTCACTCACTCCCCTTACAAAAATTAACCATGGTTTTACTATGAAAACTAACCATGGTTTTACTATGGTTTATAGTTATTCATGGTTTTCATGGTTTTTTGGGTAACCATGAAAACCATGGTGCATTTTACCTCAATGTTCACTTAAATTTTCAGGTTCTAAGTAAATGTTAATGTATCTGGGCTGTTAATCGAGATCCTTCTCTACAGCATTGACTGTTGGACGAAAGCATGGTAATACTACAGTTAGTGCATCCTTTTAAAAACCATACTATCACTTTTTAAACTAATTTCGTAGTTACTATGACCTATTACACATACAACTATGATGCTACCACAGCTACTGCAGTACTATGGATAAACCACAGTAATGCTATGGTTGGTTCATAGTACTTAGAATCACCATGAAATACCATAGTAGAACCATGGTTACTACCATGGATGAACCATAGTAATACTATGGTTGGTTCATAGTACTTAGAATAACCATGAGATACCATGGTAGAATCATGGTTACTACATAAAAACCATGGTAAAACCATAGTAAACCATGGTAGATTTTCGTAAGGGTCACTCACTCACTTATTCTCACTCACACTCTCTCACTCACTCACTCACTCACTCACTCACTCACACTAACTCACTCACTCTCACACACTCTCACTCACTCTCACTCACTCTCACACACTCTCTCTCACTCACTCTCACTCACTCACTCTCACACACTCTCACACACTCACTCACTCACTCACACTCTCTCTCTCACTCGCTCACACTCACTCACTTATTCTCACTCACTCACACTCCATCACTCACTCAAACTCTCACGCATTCACTCACTCACACACTCTCTCTCACTCACTCATTCTCACTCACTCACACTCACTCACTCATCCACTCACTCACTCACACTCACTCACTCACTCTCTTATTCTCACTCACACTCACTCACTCTCACTCACTCACACTCACTCTCTTATTCTCACTCACACTCTCTCACTCACTCACACTCACTCTCTTATTCTCACTCACACTCTCTCACTCACTCTCACTCCATCACTCACTCAAACTCTCACTCATTCACTCACTCACACACTCTCTCACTCACTCACTCTCACTCACTCTCACTCACTCACACTCCATCACTCACTCAAACTCTCACTCATTCACTCACTCACACACTCTCACTCACTCATCCTCACTCACTCACACTAACTCACTCACTCACTCACTCACTCACTCACACTCTCTCTCACTCACTCTCACTCACTCACTCACTCACTCACTCACTCACTCACTCACTCACACTCACTCTCTTATTCTCACTCACACTCACTCACTCTCACTCACTCACACTCCATCACTCACTCAAACTCTCACTCATTCACTCACTCACACACTCTCTCTCACTCACTCATTCTCACTCACTCACACTAACTCACTCACTCACTCACACTCACTCACTCACTCACTCACTCACTCACTCACTCACACTCACTCTCTTATTCACACTCACTCACTCTCACTCACTCACACTCCATCACTCACTCAAACTCTCACTCATTCACTCACTCACACTCTCTCTCACTCACTCACTCACTCTCACTCACTCACTCTCTTATTCTCACTCACACTCTCTCACTCACTCACACTCCATCACTCACTCAAACTCTCACTCATTCACTCACTCACACACTCTCACTCACTCATTCTCACTCACTCACACTAACTCACTCACTCACTCACTCTCTCTCACTCACTCTCTCTCACTCACTCACACTCACTCTCTTATTCTCACTCACACTCACTCTCACTCACTCACATTCCATCACTCACTCAAACTCTCACTCATTCACTTACTCACACACTCTCACTCACTCATTCTCACTCACTCACACTAACTCACTCACTCACTCACTCACACTCTCTCACTCACTCACTCACTCACTCTCTTATTCTCACTCACTCTCTTATTCTCACTCACACTCTCTCACTCACTCACACTCCATCACTCACTCAAACTCTCACTCATTCACTCACTCTCACTCACACACTCTCACTCACTCATTCTCACTCACTCACACTAACTCACTCACTCACTCACACTCTCTCACTCACTCACTCACTCACTCACTCACTCTCTTATTCTCACTCACACTCTCTCACTCACTCACACTCCATCACTCACTCAAACTCTCACTCATTCACTCACTCACACACTCTCTCTCACTCACTCATTCTCACTCACTCACACTAACTCACTCACTCACTCACACTCTCTCACTCACTCATTCTCACTCACTCACTCACACTCACTCTCTTATTCTCACTCACACTCTCTCACTCACTCTCACTCACTCACACTCCATCACTCACTCAAACTCTCACTCATTCACTCACTCACACACTCTCTCTCACTCACTCATTCTCACTCACTCACACTAACTCATTCACTCACTCACACTCTCTTATTCTCACTCACACTCTCTCACTCACTCTCACTCACTCACACTCCATCACTCACTCAAACTCTCACTCATTCACTCACTCTCACACACTCTCACTCTCTCACTCACTCATTCTCACTCACTCACTCACACTAACTCACTCACACTCTCTCACTCACTCTCACTCACACTCACTCACTCACTCACTCACACTCCATCACTCACTCAAACTCTCACTCATTTACTCACTCTCACTCACTCATTCTCACTCACTCACACTAACTCACTCACTCACACTCTCTCACTCACTCTCACTCACACTCCATCAGTCACTCAAACTCTCACTCACTCTCACACACTCTTTCTCACTCACTCAATCACTCACACTAACTCACTCACTCACTCACTCACTCACACTCCATCACTCACTCAAACTCTCACTCACTCACTCTCACACACACTCTCTCTCTCTCACTCACTCACTCACACTCCATCACTCACTGAAACTCTCACTCACTCACACACTCTCTCTCACTCACTCACTCACTCACTCACACTCCATCACTCACTCAAACTCTCACTCACTCACTCACTCACTCACTCACTCACTCACTCACACTCCATCACTCACTCACTCACTCACACTCCATCACTCACTCAAACTCTCACTCAAACTCTCACTCACTCACTCACTCACTCACTCACACTCCATCACTCACTCACTCACTCACACTCCATCACTCACTCAAACTCTCACTCACTCACTCACTCACTCACACACTCTCTCACTCACTCACTCACTCACACTCACTCACTCACTCACTCACACTCCATCACTCACTCAAACTCTCACTCACTCACTCACACTCCATCACTCACTCACTCACTCACACTCCATCACTCACTCAAACTCTCACTCACTCACTCACTCACTCACACACTCTCTCACTCACTCACTCACTCACTCACTCACTCACACTCACTCACTCACTCACTCACACTCCATCACTCACTCAAACTCTCACTCACTCACTCTCACACACTCTCTCTCACTCACTCTCACTCACTCACTCACTCTCACTCACTCACTCTCTTATTCTCACTCACACTCTCTCACTCACTCACACTCCATCACTCACTCAAACTCTCACTCATTCACTCACTCACACACTCTCACTCACTCATTCTCACTCACTCACACTAACTCACTCACTCACTCACTCACTCTCTCTCACTCACTCTCACTCACTCACACTCTTATTCTCACTCACACTCACTCTCACTCACTCACATTCCATCACTCACTCAAACTCTCACTCATTCACTTACTCACACACTCTCACTCACTCATTCTCACTCACTCACACTAACTCACTCACTCACTCACTCACTCACACTCTCTCACTCACTCACTCACTCACTCTCTTATTCTCACTCACACTCTCTCACTCACTCACACTCCATCACTCACTCAAACTCTCACTCATTCACTCACTCACACACTCTCTCTCACTCACTCACTCTCACTCACACACTCTCACTCACTCATTCTCACTCACTCACACTAACTCACTCACTCTCTCACTCACTCACTCACTCACACTCACTCTCTTATTCTCACTCACACTCTCTCTCACTCACACTCCATCACTCACTCAAACTCTCACTCATTCACTCACTCACACACTATCTCTCACTCACTCATTCTCACTCACTCACTCACACTCACTCTCTTATTCTCACTCACACTCTCTCACTCACTCTCACTCACTCACACTCCATCACTCACTCAAACTCTCACTCATTCACTCACTCACACACTCTCTCTCACTCACTCATTCTCACTCACTCACACTAACTCATTCACTCACTCACACTCTTATTCTCACTCACACTCTCTCACTCACTCTCACTCACTCACACTCCATCACTCACTCAAACTCTCACTCATTCACTCACTCTCACACACTCTCACTCTCTCACTCACTCATTCTCACTCACTCACTCACACTAACTCACTCACACTCTCTCACTCACTCTCACTCACACTCACTCACTCACTCACTCACACTCCATCACTCACTCAAACTCTCACTCATTTACTCACTCTCACTCACTCATTCTCACTCACTCACACTAACTCACTCACTCACACTCTCTCACTCACTCTCACTCACACTCCATCAGTCACTCAAACTCTCACTCACTCTCACACACTCTTTCTCACTCACTCAATCACTCACACTAACTCACTCACTCACTCACTCACACTCCATCACTCACTCAAACTCTCACTCACTCACTCTCACACACACTCTCTCTCTCTCACTCACTCACTCACACTCCATCACTCACTGAAACTCTCACTCACTCACACACTCTCTCTCACTCACTCACTCACTCACTCACTCACACTCCATCACTCACTCAAACTCTCACTCACTCACTCACTCACACTCCATCACTCACTCACTCACTCACACTCCATCACTCACTCAAACTCTCACTCAAACTCTCACTCACTCACTCACTCACTCACACTCCATCACTCACTCACTCACTCACTCACACTCCATCACTCACTCAAACTCTCACTCACTCACTCACACACTCACTCACTCACTCACTCACTCACACTCACTCCATCACTCACTCAAACTCTCACTCACTCACTCACTCACACTCCATCACTCACTCAAACTCTCACTCACTCACTCACACTCCATCACTCACTCAAACTCTCACTCACTCACTCTCACACACTCTCTCTCACTCACTCACTCACTCACTCACTCACTCACTCACTCACTCACACACACACAAAATACTTTTGTGATCATGCAGTTTTGAAATTGTTAAAATAAACATGTTCACCTACATGTTCATCTTGTTGGGCTTGTGATTTTGACTCGTTTCCAAAATGTATGAAAAGTCACCATATTAGGACATTTTTTTTTGGCAAATAAGATGTATCGCAATGTTTGACCTCGGTATTTGAAAAATCCTGGTTACGGCCCTGAGCACAGTCGATCTGAGTACAGCTTTTCTAACATCAGGGAGCTGAAACTTTGAAGGTCATACAAACTACAATGGTGAATGCTGAAGCAGTCTGATATACACTGAGTGCAGAATTATTAGGCAAGTGAGTATTTTGACCACAACATCCTTTTAATGCATGTTGTCCCACTCCAAGCTGTTTAGGCTTGAAAGCCTACTACCAATTAAGTATATCAGGTGCTGTGCATCTGTGTAATGAGAGGGGGTGTGGTCTAATGACATCAACACCCTATATCAGGTGTGCATAATTATTAGGCAACCTCTTTTCCTCTGGCAAAATGGGTCAGAAGAGAGATCTGACAGACTTTGAAAAGTATAAAATTGTGAGATGTCTTGCAGACGGATGCAGCACTCTTGAAATTGCGAAGATGTTGAAACGTGATCACCGAACAATCAAGCGTTTCATTGCAAATAGTCAACAGGGTCGAAAGAAGCGTGTGGAAAAAAAAAGGCGCAAAATAACTGCACATGATCTGCGGAAAATCAAGCGTGAAGCTAACAAGCAGCCATTAGCATCCAGTTCTGCCATATTCCAGAGTTGCAACATTCCTGGAGTGTCAAAGAGTACAAGGTGTGCAATACTGAGGGACATGGCCAAGGTAAGGAAGGCTGAAAAACGACCACCACTGAGTAAGGCACACAAGATAAAACGTCAAGACTGGGCCAAGAAATATCTTAAGACTGATTTTTCTAAGGTGCTGTGGTCTGATGAGATGAGCGTGACTCTTGATGGGCCAGATGGATGGGCCTGTGGCTGGATCAGTAATGGGCACAGAGCTCCACTCCAACTCAGACGCCAGCAAGGTGGAGGTGGAGTACTGCTATGGGCTGGTATCATCAAAGACGAGCTTGTTGGACCTTTTTGAGTTGAGGATGGACTCAAACTCAACTCCCAGACCTACTGCCAGTTCCTGGAAGAAACCTTCTTCAAACAGTGGTATAGGAAAAAGTCAGCATCTTTCAAGAAGAACATGATTTTCATGCAGGATAACGCTCCATCTCATGCGTCCAAATACTCCACTGCATGGCTAGCCAGTAAAGGTCTGAAAGGTGAAAAAATAATGACATGGCCCCCTTGTTCACCTGACCTAAAGCCCATAGAGAACCTGTGGTCCATTATAAAACGTGAGGTCTACAAAGAGGGAAAACAGTACACCTCTCTGAACAGCGTCTGGGAGGCCGTGGTTGCTGCTGCACACAATGTTGGTCGTGAACAGATAAAGAAATTGACAGAATCTATGGATGGAAGGCTTTTGAGTGTCCTCATGAAGAAGGGTGGCTATATTGGTCACTGATTTGTTTTTGTTTTGTGTTTGAATGTCAGATATGTTTATTTGCAAATCTGGAGTTGTCATATCAGTGTACCTGGTGAAAATAAATAAGTGAAATGGCTACATATTTGGTTTTTATTAAGTTGCCTAATAATTCTGCACAGTGAAAGTTACCTGAACACATACATATTCTCCTAAAATGGCCAAAACTAAAAACGCCCCACTCTAACTTCCATACATATTCAGCTTTGATATTTATGAGTCTTTTTGGTTGATTGAGAACATAGTTGTTGTTCAATAATAAAACTAATCCTCAAAAATACAACTTGCCTAATAATTCTGCACTCCGTGTATAGTATCGATTGTAGATATAATAATCGACAGACCGTTCTCAGACGTTTCTCTGAGATATCGTGATGTATTTTGGTCCATATCACACCCCTGGTCCGGCGTAAAGGCATCACAGAGCTCTCCTGCCGGCACAATGCACGTACGGTAATACGTCAAATAAAGAAAATAAATATGCGAATGTGTGATGTGCGGACTGAGCAAGGTATTACATTACGTAAGCTAAGGTTTTTTCAGCTTTCCAGAGATCACTAATGGACTTCTGATCCAAATCTAAACAAACCTGACGGTAGATTAGCAAGCTAACTAAATATGATATTGTATAAACATGACATAGCCACATTCCGGTGTAAAATACTTCCGAAAACTTGTACAAACTCCACCTTCTTCAAAATATACAAACCCCAACCATTCAATTCAACTCCGTATGGCTAAAAACACTAAAAACAAACATGCTAACTAGTACAGCAAGACACCCCCCCCCCATGCCCTGTATGTGGGTGGGGCATATATACCTCCTCAAGAGCATTTCATCGGACGAATACAAGACTAGTACAGTCTCAGTAATCCAGAACATTTAACGGTTTTCCACAGAATAATAAAAAAATATATATATTAGTGCTGTCAAGCGATTAAAATATTTAATCGCGATTAATGTCGCGACTGTCATAGTTAACTCGCGATTAATCGCAATTTAATCGCACATTTTTGTCACATAAAAAACCACTGTAATTCTCTTATCAGCATAAAAAAGTGAATGGGCTTGCTCACCGTTCGAACTACGGGGGTACTCGGGGGATCCGAGATCCCCTGAAACAGACATGAGATCCCTTGAAAACATGATTTGGGAAATGTTGGGGGGTCTCTAAAATATTGGCAAAATGATGTTTATTGACATAGCAATCGTGTGTAACGGGAAGCATTTGCATATCCGAAGTGAGCGCGCGATGGAGATCCGCGCTCTGAGACAAGCGCAAGCACCCCCCCCAAGGGAAAAAAAGGGACCCCCCGAAAATATCGGCATAGTTCGAACACTGGTTGTACCAATGTTTTTTTTTTATTGCAGAGCATAACACGTCTTGTCACAGCCACTGCAAAGTGGGGCTGGAGCCGCCGATGGGAAAACGAAACCTAAGCCGAGCACCGTGGCTCTTCGGGGGAGGGCAGAGGACTCTGGCTGTGTGGGGCGTGGCATTACAGTCAAGCTGCTATCGTTTTTCTAAGCAAAGTCTCTGTTCCAAGTTCCTGGCAGTTTCAAAAGCTTATGAAAAACCTACATCATGTCACAGAGCGTTAATCTCGCGATAAAAAAATTATCACCGTTACAATTGAGTCAAGTTAACGCGTTAATAACGCGACATTTTTGACAGCACTAATATATATGAAATTAAACCGAAGATATTTGTTTTGAAAATATCTGAGAACATCATCAAATCACACAGCACTCAAGCACTGAGTGTGCAATCGTCTGTAGATGCTACCAGAAGCCATTTTGAATAACGTGGACAAAAAATAAATAAATAAAAACAAAGAAAATACAGTGTAAAGTGCACTCTCAAGGTATGTGTGCTCTTGTAGCTCCTGTGGATTCTTCTTTTAAAAAATAACATTTTTCATGGACGATATAAAAATCATAACACTGGAGACAAAGGACTGAACTGACCAACCGAGAGTGTGTGTGTGTGTGTTATTTGGCTTCACTTTACACAGTCGCTTGATAAACGACTTCTGTCTAAAATGTCCTGCTGCTTTGTGATTTCACTACTGCTACATTCAATTCTACAGTCGAAAGTGTACTGCAACTGCTTCCTTTATATAACACACACACACACACACACGTCAGTGCAGGACTGCAAGACGCTGATACTCTCATACACGACACTCTGTACACAATGACAAGGTGGAATGTGATGTTCTGTCAAGTCTCTTGAATGTGTGTGTGTGGGGGGGGGGGGGGGGGGGGGGGGTGTTTAAGAAACTAAGAAATTTTTAAAAATATTGGAGAGTTAATTAAATGGGTAAATGTCAGCCAGTATTAGAGGCAAGCTGCTCCCCTGTTGTCTCACACACACAGACACACACGAGCTGCAGGAGTTTTATTAAAGAGAGTTGACAACTGCACACACAAAGAGCAGGCAGTAAATCCTCTGTATTTCTAATAAAGGTGACACGACTTCGTGTCTGTTATTAAAGCAACAGAAAAGTTCCTCATCTTCAGAATCAGGTTATGCCCACGCTGACGTCGATCTTCTCCGATTTTGCGCCGTTCAAACTGGAATCTGCGATAATAGGACGGTTATTATACCATGAATCACTGGACTGATTGAACATTAAAACTGAATACAGACGAGCACTTGATCCAGCCCACCTTAATATTGAGCATTTTATTTTTATATCGTGTTCTGATATCAATTAATGACGGGATGAGTTACTAAATCGAGGTCACGAATTCATAGTGTGCTCGCAATAAATATCGCCGATTTTAACATGCTGTTCTTATTTTCAAATTCTGTAAAGAAAATGTACCCATGGTTTAAACAATTGTGACGCCTCACCGAATCCAGGGACGCATGTCGGCCGAAACGAATCCGAGATAATCGCAAAAGAAGCATTTTTTTTTTCGAAATTTGTGATTTTTGTTTTTTTCCATCATGTGCAAGTTGAGATCTTGAAGAATGCAATCAGTATTTCAGATAATAGATTGTTTTGCTGGAAAAGCATACATTTTTTGTTGCAAATTGTCTCGTTTTTGTCAGGACTGTAGCCTGCTGGGGGGTGTGGGTAAATTACCATATGGGCCATTCACATGATGATTTAAGTCTTTTGGGGGTTTTTTCCGCAAATCAGCTGTATGATCCGGGCTGAGCGTATGGCTACTTAGCTGCATACAGGCGTGTGATTTCACTATAGAATGAGTTACTAAACAGAGCGCAGAGGAGCTGAAACACCGCGAAGCAAACAGACACTCGGTATTTACATCGGAGATAACCATTTCTAGCAAAAAAAAAATGCAACCTCGTTTTCCAGATTGAATGGAATACTTGAATGATCGGATGATACACGGACCGTTCTAGGATTACATTCCATCGGAGGCATTGGTGTGTGCAAGGCGCCGTTTCTCTTTCTGATGGGGTGAGTTTATTAATCTAAGGCTGTGTGGTTATTTTTGCATGTAACGGAGAGTGTTGTGGTTTGGTTAAGCCTAGGTCACAACCGGACCGACGATTTTTTGGCCGTGTGATTTTTGGCGTTTCCCAAATCGCTGCGGTTTTTTTTTGTTCATGGAGAAAGACGCGCGTTGGCCGTAAGTTTGTCTTGCAACCTGAAAAAAACGTAAGCGCCCGTAGAGTTTGTTTGACATGACAAAGAACCTCTGTGGCCGGTCTGCAGCTCGAAAATCAGCACATCACACGTGCGCTCCGTGTGTTTCTTGCGTTTTTTGCATGTAGACCGGCCGTAGGAGCACATACCGTACGGCCGGTTGTGACCGAGGCTTTACATGAAACTGGCGTTGTGTTAGTTGTGTCATCATCGTGCTATCTTTCTTTCTTACGGTGTGAGTAATTTTTCAACCACAAAACTTTAAAGTATACTTTAGGACTTATTTTTGTACTTCATAATTGTGTTGGGCATACTTTGCATGGAAGGAAAATTGACGTGGTGATCTTTGTTTACATGAAAGTAGCATCGTGCTAGCTAATAGGGGGTAGGGCTTTCCTTAATGTCATGCAAATGAGCAGCATTATGTGCCCGCCCTACACCCAGAGTAGCTGAGATGGAAAACTTTGAGGGCGATTTTCTCCCTTTTCTGTTTTAAGAAGTATACACTTTCAAAAGGCCACACATTCTTCAGATATTGTCAGATCTCCACATGGAAGGCATCATTGGAAAGCTTAGAAACTGTACTTTCTGAATCTGCCAATAACTCAAAATGCCCCCGGGCAGACATGTGTCCCTGGATTCTGTTTTCTGCCACAATTTGATAACTCGCTTTAATCTCATTCAGAAATGTATCCGTTTAAAAAAAAATGCTCAAGATAAGCAATAAACAGAAAGCCAGAAAGTGGGCGGAGCTTCCTGGCATTGTCAATTATCACAACCTGAGATTTCAAAGCACTTTAATCAACTCCTGTTTTGGTAGAAATAGAAGCCTTGTGGGGCGGCACGGTGGTGTAGTGGTTAGCGCTGTCGCCTCACTGAAAGAAGGTCCGGGTTCGAGCCCCGTGGCCGGCGAGGGCCTTTCTGTGTGGAGTTTGCATGTTCTCCCCGTGTCCGCATGGGTTTCCTCCGGGTGCTCCGGTTTCCCCCACAGTCCAAAGACATGCAGGTTAGGTTAACTGGTGACTCTAAATTGAGCGTAGGTGTGAATGTGAGTGTGAATGGTTGTCTGTGTCTATGTGTCAGCCCTGTGATGACCTGGCGACTTGTCCAGGGTGTACCCCGCCTTTCGCCCGTAGTCAGCTGGGATAGGCTCCAGCTTGCCTGCGACCCTGTAGAACAGGATAAAGCGGCTACAGATAATGAGATGAGATGAGATGAGATGAGAAGCCTTGTGTTTTGGTGTACTAGCGTACTTGTTCCTCAGCAGCGCACAGAACAGATCCAGCAAGTTTACGAAGCGATGAGATGCTAAATCAAAGGCATGAAATCGTAACGTGTGTGAGATCTAAGGTGAAGTTATCACATTTCAAATTCTGTAAAGAAATCATGCCCATGGTTTGGCAGATCTGACCGAGCGCTCATCTGTTACGCTTGCAGATAAATTCATTCAAAAATTCATTCGTGAGTTTAGATTTTGTTCATGAAATAGTCTGTCCATAAGCAATGTCTTGGATTACGATGTTTTCTGTACACAAGAAAAAAAAACTTTTCTAGATTTTAAAGTGATGAAATAGGAGTTTTTGAGGAAAGTTTTAACAGGAAAAGCATGAATTTCAGCCTCAAACTGTCAGATGGTGAAACTGACGCAAGTGACCAGGACATGCTTTCACACGTTTTGGGTTTGTTTGTTTTTTGACATCGCAGAAGTCATTAGTTACGTCAAAGTTCTGAAAACCGAGGTGCGTAGTTTCAGTATTGACGCAAATCTAATAAACAATCATGCTGTACTTTATTAAAATTCACTCTTTATTCACTCTTGTCATCATCATCATCATCATATTAATCTTTTTTAGCGCCGCTTGCTTTCAGAGCTGAACGAAGGTTATTCGTTTCCCCTCTCTGTGCTCATACTCGCTGGCAAGTGAACACCATATCACTTCCGTAATAACGTTTGATTTGATTGCTCTCTGTGGTTATCGCCCCCTGTGTCGGCTTTTCAGTCAGATTCAGGTCACAGAACTCGTTACTTTGTGGTGATCTGTGTATAAGTGCAAGAACGATCCGATTCTCATGGCATGGCTTTATAGCGGCTGAATTTCATGCTGAAATGCTTCACTGCTAATAATGAGGTCTTTTTGATGCCAACGTTTTGATGAATCAGGACACACCATCATCCAGAAGATTCTGTCTTACTAATAATCTGTTTATTGTGGCATTAATACTGCATTCCATTTTAACTCAGACATTGGAAGGTGGAGCTGGGAAGGATGTCATACATGAGATGACCACGTTACAGTCCAAGAAGTCAGAAAATCAAGATGGATGTTAGGCTGTGGTCATACTACAGCTTATGATGGGCTTGTGAATATTTGACAATGAAAAATCCGTGTGGCCAAAAAACATCATGAAAAATTTCAATGCATTCATTGAAATTTGGTGGCAATGTTTTTTACTGGCAAACTAAGCAGCGAAAACTCACAGATGCGTCTTGGAATACTTCCCGAAGCTCAGGGCAGCATCACCACAAAAACGCCTCATTTTCATCGGACTGCAAAGCATTGCGAGCTAAAGCATGATCGTAGCCTTTGCAATACAATATGCGTTCTAGCCATGTTAGCTATCATTAGCCGTACCAGTTGACAACAATGCATTACATAGTAACATGTCCAGAAATAGAAGTTGGACAGTTCTATGTGAATGACTGTGTCGCAGTGGGAGTGGGGTCAAGCGTTGGTTTGTGAATCGAGGGTGGGGCCAGGGAAAGTGAGTGGCAAAGTCATGTCACCTGCTGTCAATTAATGGTGTGTGTGTTGCAGTGATGATGGAGCAGGGAAAAGGAGGGAGAGAGCGAAGAGGTGAGATCTCTCCCGACCAGAGCACGTGTGTGTATGTGAGAACAAAGTGAAAGAACATAGTAATGCTGAAAAGCAACAAAAAACAAAATAAAGTCTGTGCTGACATCATTACCCGCCTGCCCGCACTTCAGTATTCCTCCCACGTTAGTGACATATTACAGTGGTGCCAAAACCTGGGATACTGAAGGGAACCAGCCCATGGAGTCCTCCCCACTCAAGGACCTCATCCATGCCCTCGCCGCCTGCTAATAGAGCCAGCGCCAAGTGCTAATCACCCTCTGGAAGGAGCAGGAACAACGCTTCAAAGCCTTGCTGCTGGTCCAGCAGGAAGATCAGCAGGCACTCTGGCACCTACTTGCGTCAGTGGGGTCCTCGACAGCCACCGCTGTGAACCGACCTCACGTCATGCTCACAAAGATGGGGCCGCATGATGACCATGAAGCCTTCATCATGCTCTTTGAGCAAGCAACTGAAGTATGGGGGTGGCCGGTCGAGCAACACGCGGCTTGTCTGTTCCCGCTGCTGTCCGGAGTGGCCCAGCTCACTGCCCAACAGTTCCCTGGCAACAGTCGGCTCAATTACGCCAACCTGAAGCAAACTATTCTGCAGCATATTGGCTGCTCTCCAGAACAACACCAGCAGTGCTTCCGCATGCTGATATTGAAAGTAGTAGGCCAGCTGTTCACGTTCAACCAACAGCTCCAGGATGCCGGCCAACGATGTCTGAGGGTGGAAGACCGTGATGCCGAGGGGATCATCAACGTGGTGATGCTGGAGCAGTTCATCATGCAGCTGCCAGAAGGGACAGTGGAACTGTTCCATTGCCACTGCCCGGCATCACTGGATCGAGTTGACGGAGGACCATTTGGCGGCAGTTCCAATGGCAGGCAGACATCCTGCCTCTTCTCTCTCTCTCCCTCTCTTTCTCTCTGTCGCTCTTTCTCTCTCCCCTTCTCCTGCTCCCCCCTCACCTCTCCCCATCCTCACCCTGTTCCCCCACCATGGAAGCGGGAGCCCCCCAGCTGGCTTGCCACACCCATGGTGTCCCTCTCCCTTCTTTCCCTTCTGTGTCTGTGCCTTCCCCCCCCAGGTGAGTGATTCCAAAATCACCAGTGCAGAGGTGAAGCCTGGGCCAGTATGCTGGCACTGCAGGGAACCCAGGCATCTCCAGGGCCAGTGCTCTGCGATGGAGGTGGGAGCTGTGGTTCAGATCCCCAGTGCACCAGAGGCTGTCCTCGATTGGGCCGGAGCATATCGCATACCGGTGAGTATCCAAAGGGATACATATCACGTGTTGGTGGATTCCGGCTGTAATCAGACCTCAATCCACCAAAGCCTGGTTCAAGGTGAGGCATTGGGGAGAGCACAAGTGGTGAAAGTTTTGTGTGTACATGGGGATGTTCATGAATATCCATGAGTGTCTGTCCACATTCTATTTCAGGGTAGAAAGCATATTGTAGAGGTAGTGGTTAGCCTGCGCCTCACCCTCCCACTCATTCTGGGGACAGATTGGCCAGGGTTAAAAGCTTAATAGTGGGTGGGTCCTGCCGTAAAATGTCACGGGGGACTCTGCTGTAGCATTGACTGGGGAAGCCGTCTCAGAGCTGGCCACGTCAGCACTGCATCAGACCGGTATGAGGAGCGGGGAGTGACCCACCCCTCCTCTCCCTCTTGGGGATTCCCTCAAGGATTTTCCGTTAGAACAAACGCAAGACGAGACTCATGTTCCAGCGGCTCATGGACAAAATCCTCTGCCCCCATGCCGACTATGCTCTGCCCTCCCTAGACAGCATTCATGCATGCCTTTCCTCTGCAGTGTACACCGTATTGTGTCACGGGAAATAGTCACCCCAGTTTGGCTTTCTACTTCTTTAGATAACTGCAGTGAACTTGCATGCCGATTTTCTTCAACCCTTCTCATCAGAAGACGCTCCTGTCGAGGTGTTAACTTCCGTGGACGACCTGGACATCTCTGTGAGATGGTTGCAGTTCCATCTTTCTTAAATTTTTGTACCACTTTTGCTACAGTATTCTGACTAATAAGTAAAGTTTTGCTGATCTTGTAGCCTTCACCTTTGTGGTGGAAAGAAATTATTTTCTTTGGGGAATTCTGAAGAGACAAGTTGAGCATCACTCTCCATCCAGCATCCAGTCAGTAAAAGAGGTCATTGTTGAAGAATGGAAAAAGATTGATGTTGCAAAATGTCGCCAACTTGTTCGTTCCATGCCTAGAAGACTTGGTGCTGTCATTAAAAATCATGGAGGCCATACAAAGTACTAGATGTAGTAGTTTTTGTTGTGGGGTGTACTCAGTTTTGCACCACCCTAATTTGAGTAAAACTGAAAAAATGTGTAATCTAAATTATATTTTTAACCTTACTTTCACGTTATAAGTTAAACAGGTGTTATATTAAACTTTGTCTTGTCAGCATTTTGGAAATCATTTGTGTTCATTGAGATATTGTTTAAAATGTTACTTTTCAAAGGGGGTGCACTCATTTACGCTGAGCACTGTATAACAATGACTGGCCATGGCAACTAGAACACCTTAGGGTTGTCCTGGAATGGTTGAGGCATGCAGGCCTCATGGTTAACCTGAAAAAGTGTGCGATTGTGCGGGTGGAAGTATGGTATCTGCGTTTGCACTTGGGTCATGGGCAGGTGCATCCCCAACTTGACAAGACTGCAGCGATTGTGACCTGCCTGAGACGCAAGACCAAAAAGGGGGTGAGACAGTTCCTGGGGTTGGCTGGCTACTATCACAGGCTCATACCTAACTATTCGGACATCACCAGCCCACTGACTGATCTCACTGAAAAGGGAGCACCAGGTCTGGTTCAGTGGCTGGAGCAGTGCCAACAGGCCTTCACCAAGGTAAAAGCTGCACTGTGTGTGTGTGTGTGTGGGGGGGGGGGGGGGGGGGGGGCAGTTTTACACCCCCCTGACTTCTCCCTTTTATTTTACAGACAGACACATTGGACAGAGGGCTGAGGGCCGTTTTGTCCCAGAAGGTGGAGGGCGTGGAACATCCGGAGCTGTACATCAGCTGCAAGCTCTCGAGAAAGAGTGCCTAGACAGCAAGTGGGCAATGTTCACCTTCCAGTACTACCTGCTGGGGCACCCTCTCACCCTCTATTCAGACCACGCGTCACTCCAGCGGCTCCACTGCATGAAAAATGCCAATGCGCAGATCGCCCATTGGTATCTAGCCCTCCAGCCTTTTAAATTTGAGGTGGTCCACAGGCTGGGGGTGCAGATGGTGGTGGCGGATTATTTGTCCCATCAGGGGGAGTCTACTGCAGGCCAGACGGCTCTCTGGCCCGAGTCAGGTACTGGGGGTATGTGGCAGCAGGGGCGGGGTCAAGCGTCAGGGAAGGTGAGTGGCAAAGTCATGACACCTGTTGTCAATTAATGTTTTTTGTGTGTGTGTGTGTGTTGCAGTGATGACAGGGAAGAGAAAAGGAGGGAGAGAGCGAAGAGGTGAGGTCTCTTCCGACCAGAGCACGTGTGTGTCTGAGAATAAAGTGAATGAGCATCATAACACTGAAAAGCAAAAAAAAAAACAAAGTCTGTGTTGACATCATTACCCACTTGTCTGTGCTTCAATATTACTCCCATGTCAGTGACATAATTCGAGACTGATTTAATTAGACACATAAGACAGAAGTGCGAAAAACACTATATTATTACAGTTTTCACTTTGTTGATGCACAGAGCAGCTATCTTGGATTTTGAGGTCGGGGTTGGATTGATGAGATTCTTCTGACTGTCTGATCACAGGGTGTTCCAGTTAAAATTTCCAACTAGGAACATGGATATTCCGACTTCCCAGTTCAAACGGAACGCACCATAAAATTCTTGCTAGCGGTTAATCTTCACAAACATGATTTAGACATAGTGAGGGGAAATTATCTTGTCATGCTGTTCTGTATACAGTGAAGTTGAATTTGGCTTAAAATTTTCAAAAATAAACCGTGGAAGCAGCAAAGTTCTTGAAATCCAATGAAATTGCATTAATTGCTGATCCTTTAAAGGGCTGATGACACGAACATGACTCTATGCAATTTCTTAAATAAACTATACAACATGGCAAACATGTTAGATTTCTGTTATAATTACGTGAAAAGAAGCTGTTGTTACGCGAATATCCAACTTTTAATTGCACAGCGCAAGAAAACTGGGTCCGTGGCTCGCGGCCATGTTGTGACGTCAGCGGAAGAACACGCTGCGGTTCACTGGCTGTTCTACTCTGGTTCTACTCAATGGAAATGGCGCATGAAAACGCCGGTGAACTCTCTAGTGCTAGCTCTTCCTCTTCTGGGAGTCTAGAATTGTGTTGATCTCTTCCGAATAGAATCTATGATAGCCTACCCTCTTTACCCTTTGCCTCTCATTGCTAGGCGGCAGTTACATGAAAGCCGCAAGCTTTCACAAGCAAATACATGACTGATATCACGCCGACTTTATGATTACATTTATGATTATCATGTAGAATCTATAGCTCTACGTACCTTTATCTTATGTCGTTTCACAACACATGTTCTGACAGGAGGACTGTCTTTGGATCCGGCGTAGCTACTAGTAGACCCCCTCCGGAATACTGGCAGTGTTGCCAGATTGGGAGGTTTCCCGCCCAGTTGGGCGGTTTCAAGTGCATTTTGGTGGGTTTTGAACATATTTTGGGCTGGAAAACGTCAGCAGTATCTGGCAACAGATCTGGCAACAGATACTGCTGACGTTTTCCAGCCCAAAATATGTTCAAAACCCACCAAAATGCACTTGAAACTGCTCAACTGGGCGGGAAACCTCCCAATCTGGCAACACAGTGTAGGCACTGCTGATGGTAGTAACACACGTTTGTGCTGAACTGAACAACCAAGAGATTCCTTTAAGCTGGGAAGGGTGTCAAAACAATCCAAATCGAAGTGTTCAGAGCACAGGATGGATGTTGGTGAGGGCTCCCACTTGTCATGAGTGCGCCTGACTTGCTTCACCTACTTCGCATGCAGCTCGGGATCTCTGGGAAACTTGAATAAACTTACCCCATCCTTGTGGGTTTTGGAGCAAAAGCCAGCAACACAACGTGAAGGCATAATAACTATATATATATATATATATATATATATATATATATATATATATATAATGTATAATAATGTATAATAAAAATACTAATAATGATAAACTGAACACCTGTTGCATCAACAACAAACTGGTAAGTTAGAAGGAAGGTTCTTTCTCTGACGTCATATAGCTCCTCCTCCTCTTTCGTCTCCTGGGTGCTGCAGCCCCGTCAAATTTGCCCAAATAGCCGCGTTTTTTATCATAACTTGTAAAATAGGCGCCTTCGTGAATTAATATATGGATCATCGGGAATTACTTTTTATGTTATAAAACATCGCCAAAGATGTCAAAAACGTGTCATCAGCACTTTAAATCCAGTTCTTAACAGTAGAAAAGGTCAACACTTGAGCATGTGAAGGGTTTTCCGAAGCTAAGGACGGATCTGAAGGACACAGAGAGTGTTCCAGTGTTCTTGCGATGCTGATCAAACTCTGTGTTGAAATTTCTGAAGGTAGAACGATGGTGTGGTAAAGTCGTTGCAACATATCCTTGTCTCAAAACACCTGACTAATTACAATGTTAAAAAAGTGCCGTTTTAATGAAACACACCCAGTGTCAGGGCCATTATGAGTCATAATCCTCCAACTAGCATTGTGTGAGGTAGCTGCTGCTCTGTCAGCACTTATCTATCTTTCACCCTGAAATAAACATCAGTGTGTGCCATAACTTCATTTCAGCATGAATAATTATGTTGTACATTGCCATATGGAGGGAGAGAGAGACAGCGAGATAGAGAGAGAAAGAGAGTATGTTTAATAAGGAGAAGTGCCACTTTCTGTACAGCTCAGAAGGAGCTGATGAATGGCTGAAGCACTGAAGTTCAATCAGACTGCACAACTCACAAGGACACACTTACTGTCTGTCTGCATCACTTTCTGAAAATCTTGTCCATGATTCAGTCTGTGCCATGTGATCTTCAACAGAACAGCATCTGAGGTTGTTGTTTTTTTTCCCTACATTACCCACAATGCTATTCTGATAGTGCTGCAGTGGGAGCTACGCTTGAGTCTTCTCTACCTAAAGAAAGTGATGCAGTGACGCTTTAGTGTTTTATCCTCTCCTGCTGTCTCACCTCAAACAGATCAGCTTTTTTGTTAATACCGCCGACTACGTTATCATACTCATGATCTCATACATCGCTAGCTACCTATTATGCTAGCTCCGGCGATATTGGCATCGTAGCTGTGCTCGCAATATCAATACAGTAACAATAACAATGTGACATCAGAGCAGAACGCAAGCACTAACTTCTCACAGGGATAACGGAAAATACAAATTCTAGCTCCACAGACGTGTTATCTCCCTTTACAGACCTTTACCAATAATAACGAGGCTTCTGGTAAACACTCGTACCTGAACAATGAACTCTCTCTCATCTGGTGTTATGAGTGTTTCATATTTGCTCATTAAGAACTCTGACGATCTCCTCATGACGCATTTAACTGAAATATTTTACACCATATGAATATCTCTGAGCCCAATATACAGTCCAACCAGCACAAAACTCATGGAAACAGGTTGATTTCATCCCCCAGCACCTTCCTGCTTCTCGCTTAAGTGCAGTCGAGGTGCAGAAAAGGTGTTGACATTTTTGGTTTAATCGGACCCGTTGGGGAGACGGGATGTAGTCAGTTGAGCTAAAAATCCCCCTCAAAGGGCACATGGGAGGCTGAACTGCGCTGTATTTTTGAGCCCAATTTGCTCAATATGTGTCTCTGAAGTAGGATGGTGTGAGACGGTATTAGGTGCCAGGGAGAACATTTACCTTAAATGGAACAACTTTTTTTTTTTTCATTAGAGAAAATGCTGCTTGTCTCATCTCATCTCATTATCTCTAGCCGCTTTATCCTTCTACAGGGTCGCAGGCAAGCTGGAGCCTATCCCAGCTGACTACGGGTGAAAGGCAGGGTACACCCTGGACAAGTCGCCAGGTCATCACAGGGCTGACACATAGACACAGACAACCATTCACACTCACATTCACACCTACGCTCAATTTAGAGTCACCAGTTAACCTAACCTGCATGTCTTTGGACTGTGGGGGAAACCGGAGCACCCGGAGGAAACCCACGCGGACACGGGGAGAACATGCAAACTCCACACAGAAAGGCCCTCGCCGGCCACGGGGCTCGAACCTGGACCTTCTTGCTGTGAGGCGACAGCGCTAACCACTACACCACCGTGCCGCCCAATAAATAAATATAAATAAAAATTTTGCATTTAAGTCACATGACGTGATGAGCAAATAGAAACACTACCTTTCTGAAAAAAGAGAGCAGTCTGGAAGAGCTAGTGTGTTACCCTTTTTCCACCAAATCAGTTCCAGGGCTGGTTTGGGCCCAGTGCTGGTGCTGGTTCACAACTCGTTCAACTTGTGAACCAGCTGAGAACCAGTTTGCTTTTCCATAGCTCGGGGTGCTAAGGGGAGCCACGTCATTACATCACTGTATACGTGAGTTACGTCGCTGCGTTTGCATAAACCTTGGCGCAAACATCGAAGCAACAACAACATGGAGGAGAAGAAGAAGAAGAAGAAGCAGCAACAACAGCAATAATGGATGACTGCTGCTTTACTGCATCCATGATATCTCGTCGCTTATTTAAAAATGGCGCCCTCTCGCGGTTTTGCTATTGTTGTTGGTCTTAACAACTCCACCCCCACGCCCGCTGACGTAAGCAGTTCTTTCCTCTAGCCTAGCAAAGAGCTGGTGCTACCCTGGAACCGGTTTTTCTGGCCCAGAGCCAATTCTTTGTCAGTGGAAACAGAAAACCCGGTTCCAAACTAAGCACTGGCCCCGAACCAGCCCTGGAACTGATTTGGTGGAAAAGGGGTATGAGAGGAGAAACACAAGCCATTGACAGTTGTGTTTTATCGACATTTTAAAATATCGCTTCTATTTTGCGTAAAACTGTGATTGAAACCCGGCTTCTGAAACCAGAACGAATAAACGTTAGCATCGATAACCTTTATTAAAAAGAGGAAGGGAACCCAGTGGGTCTGAGGTACGGTACGTAATCAAGTTGCTAGCACAAGTTAAGCCTGTGTACGTGTTCCAGTCATGTGACCTACTAATGTTCAAGTGGAACGTATTTAGCCACGCCCATTACAATTAGGACAAAGCGAACAATTTGTGTTAAAATTAAGTGTTTGGGGGCGTCGTGGCTAAGGCGCCATACCATAAATCCGGGGACCCGGGTTCGATTCCGACCCGAGGTCATTTCCCGATCCCTCCCCGTCTCTTTCTCACGCTCATTTCCTGTCCTGTCTCTGCACTGTCCTATCCAATAAAGGTGACAAAAAGCTAAAAAAAAAATCTTTAAAAAAAAAAAAAAAATTGTTTGTTGTTGAACTTCATACATCGCAAAGACATACACAGAAATGTCTTATTCTGTGCGAATTGATATAACATCCAGAAATCTCATGCTGTTTGAATGGCGCTTCAAAATAAAAAAGGTACAAAGTATTCCTATAAGCTTGTTTTTTCACTATTTCTGTCTACTTGGTAAAGATTACGCTAACAATCTGAGAAAATAATGAACAGTGAAGGTGATGCGCGATTCTCCTGCACCATCACTCTAGAGCTGGACCAGGAGCCGACCTGCCATTGGACACATCGGTGCCTCGCCACATACAGAACCTCCGAAAACTTTTCTGACCTTGGTATGAGTGAGTTAGTGAGTGAGTGTGAGAGAATGGTGCCATGCAGTGTGTATTCCTACCTCGTGCCCAGTGATTCCCCCGTGACTCTGATCAGAATAACATCACCGACTGGATGAATGAATAATTTATGATCGCGACGAGACTCGAGGTGTCAGGAGGTGAGAAAAACCTGCTGAGAATCTGTATGTGAAAGAGAAATACTAATTCATTCTGACCGACAAAAATATTTTCACCAGCCTTGCAACCCTGTACATGTTCAGTTCGAAGAATAAGAATAAGAAGGGATGCCTTTCACGATAACACGTTTTTTTTTAATATTCATTAATAGCGAAATCGATCCTGAAATACTAAATAACCAACTTAGTACGAATCAATCAGGGAACTTTATCTCACAGCAATTAAAAAACTAGACACGTGTCTGTTCTTGTGCTTAATCTACTCGACTTGTTTGTTGATTTTATATTAAGTGCATTAGCTAGCTATATTAGTTAGCTTGGATCGACAAGTGCAAGGTTTGTTCTGCTTCGAAAAACTAAGTTAAAGTAAAGTATGTTTTGTTTTTGTTGCATTCTGAATGACATGATGTTTTCTTTCACCTACCGTACCACTGTCTTGTTTTTTCACCTAGCTAGACTTCGCTGCTAGCGATGAAACTCTTTGTGCTGAGTTTTACACTGATCTTGATCTTTTGATTTTACTTCGATATCCCAGGGCTCGACATTAAGCACTGCCCAGTTGCCCAGGGCAAGTGGGATATGTCCCCGACATGCCCGACCGGGCAAGTTGGAATGAGCATATATTACGAACTAGCACCACAAAAATTAGTCTTTTTGATATTTTATTTATTTCAGTTCCTAAAAGCGTCTCTCACTACGTATCCGCCATTATGTCTTGGCTGTTTTCTTAGTCTCGGTTTCATTTACTGCTTTGCAAGTTGTTTTATATACCCCCGCTGCAGTGGCGGCTGCTAGTTTTTAAAACAGGGGAAGCCCATTTTACGCATTCATCGTAAAACCTGTAGGCCGGATATCAAAGCATAGAAAGGTGTGTCCCATTAGCATAGTGAACTAGACAACCCTACCTAGTGGCAGAAAGTATTTTTGCTTGTACATTTCATGTTATAGTCTGGCTTGCCAGGCTAGTGCCTCATATCCTTAATCAAAAATATCAAACATCCAAAAATCACTGGCTATTCAATGAAGAGCCTTGAACATCATACCCTGATATGCAACACAGAGTCTTTAACACAACACCCAGCTGTGCAACACATCCTTGAACATCTTCTGCAACACAGTCTGGAAATTCATAACCAGGTAGGCTATGCAACACACAGAACCTTGAATATTATACCCAGGTATAACCTATAACACAGAGCCCACCATTCTCTTAACATTACTGAACAATATACACACTTCACATTCATGAACATTATTTATACACAAATTCTGCCCTCCGCTCCTTTTCCAGAAAATGGTCTGTGACCCTGTCATACCAGCTGGTTGTGCTTTCCAGAGACTTCACCAATTTCTGTTAGCAGCTAGCACTGCAGATCCCAATAAGGCTCAAGCTAGCCTACAACCAGATTGAACTACAAATGAAATAAACGAGTGAATTCGCGAATGATCAAACTGATAGAATGGATGAACGTTAACGGAGCACAACGAGTAATATTTACATTTATTTACAGAGTAATGTACAGAGACATCAATGAGAAGAAACGTTTATATGAAAAGAAAGTCGGACAGCACTTTGGCACACGACTACACTTTCTCGACATCCGCTGGGGACTGACTGATCATACTTCCGTGTTCCTCGCCGACGCCGAAGTACAGAGCCCGCCCTCCTCATGTCTTTCAAACACTACCTCCAATAATCCTTCATCAGCCCGGCTTCTTGCCCCTCCCACTGTCTCGTTTAGTCCCAGAGAAGCCCGGCTTCCCTGGAAGTGACGATTTTGTCGATTTTAACCAATAACAACTAGCCGAAATTGGCTGTTCAGAGCCGTCTCACAGACTGCAACGGATACCCGGCTGCCAGCCATAGAGCCCATTGAAATAAGAAAGGTTACAGCCAGTGTTGCCAGATTGGGCGGTTTTAAGTGCATTTTGGCGGGTTTTGAACATATTTTGGCTGGAAACCGTCAGCAGTATCTGGCAACGCTGGTTACAGCCTGGCAGCAAAGGTGATTCTCGTAGCGAACTGCAAGTTCGTCAGACATCACTCAAATAAGTTACAGGATAGTTATGAATGTAAATACAATCTTGGGCATATATTATGTTATGCAAGTTATTGTTTTAATGAGAATTCAACGTCGTAGATGCCGCAGTTTGGGGAGAGAATTTTAGGGGAAGCTCGGCTTCCCTTGCTGTCTCTGAGAAATCGCCCCTGCCCCACTGTTGTAGTATGGTATGCATACTGTTTATAGACCCCTTGCACATGACGTCACGCATCACGTGATAGTTACAGCTGGGGTCAGACAGACACCGTCTTTCATGCGAGCAAGGCTTAATCTGTCTTCAGTATGGTTAATTTTTGCGCCCTTTTTGCTTGTTCAAACAGAGAAATAGATAAAAGGCATTACCGTCTCCCCACCATCAAGAAAAATGTTAACAAATAGAAGCAAATGCTTCAAGAACAACAAGGAAATGAGTGGTTAAAGAATACGAGAAGAGGAGCTCAGCCTGAAAACTCCAGAGAAATTCACGATTGTATTTAAAATGCATTTTACAAAAACAGAAAGTCGGAAGTGAGGATGGAAAAGTTTGCTTAAGAATCTCATTTTATTTGTTTCTGCTCGCATTCGAGTTAGCGCCTTCATGAAAGTGTTTGATTTTCTTACAGGTGAAGCTGCTTCCTTATTCGACACAGAAAACCCAGATTGGTTTCAAACAACTCGGGCATAAAAAACTCAACAAGGAGCCACATGTGCGATAAATCCTGAAAGAACAGAACAGATTAAGACCAGAGAGAGCTGGAGCTTTGTTTCTATTATCAAAGGAACACAGTCCTGTGCAAAATATTTATATATCTTTTTTTTTTTGTTATATCATCCACCTCTAGGTTTATTTAAAATTCATCTCATCTCATCTCATTATCTCTAGCCGCTTTATCCTTCTACAGGGTCGCAGGCAAGCTGGAGCCTATCCCTGCTGACTACAGGCGAAAGGCGGGGTACACCCTGGACAAGTCGCCAGGTCATCACAGGGCTGACACATAGACACAGACAACCATTCACACTCACATTCACACCTACGGTCAATTTAGAGTCACCAGTTAACCTAACCTGCATGTCTTTGGACTGTGGGGGAAACCGGAGCACCCGGAGGAAACCCATGCGGACACCATGCAAACTCCGCACAGAAAGGCCCTCGCTGGCCACGGGGCTCGAACCCGGACCTTCTTGCTGTGAGGCGACAGCGCTAACCACTACACCACCGTGCCGCCCCTTTAATTAAAATTAAATAAATAAATAGAAAAACCGTGCTGCGCCATGACAGACCGGCTGCACTGATTCAGGTACAGGTTGCCAGGTCTGTATAAAACACCCACAACCTACACACTAAAACATAATTTTAAACTCAAACATTATCCTGTCTGTCATAATGCAGTGTGTTTTTTTTTTAAACCTAGATGTGGATGATATAACAAAAAAAACAAAACAATATATAAATATTCTCAAACATAGTACTGTTCAAGAGTCTTGGCATCTTATTGTTTTCTTCATACAGACTTGGTTATAGGTTTCTATTTTAGGATTTCTACATTATCGAGTAATGAACTGACAATCTGAGAGAGTTCTACACAAACACACTGAACTTGACAACAGCTGCATGTGAAATGGACATAAATCGACTAAGGCAGAAAAAACTATTTTGGATTAAATTGTTATTGTCTGTTACAAGTAAAAAGTAACCAATAACCAAAGTTAATAATAAACTGAATCAATAACCAAACTTCAACTCAATGTGTGATCTTCATTTTATGTTGCAATTCACAACTATTCTATGGTTTTCTTAAAAAAAGTAGTACTCGCAAAATAGGGGGCAAGTGATAATATTGGGGGCCAAGTGGAAATTTACCCCCACTTTCCCCCCAGAGCAAGTGGGTTTAAAAGTTAATGTCGAGCCCTGTATCCATGATTATTTCATGTCGTTTGTTTATTAGTGCGAGAATGTACACTGGGATTATGTCACGTAGCATCATCAGAGAACTTCGTACAAGTATGAGTCGACGTACGTATGTATTGGCATTCCGAAGTATTTCGGTATACTGTTATCAAGACTGAGGAGCTGTCTGTATCATGATATCACTTTTTTTTTTATAAACATAACTACGAATTTTGTACTATTTTAAATCTATAACCTGTAAAATATTTTAATGGTTTCTTTTTTTTCCCCTACATATTCCTACGAATCTACGCATGGTGATTCATAGAAATGTCTCCTATTGTGATATGATATTTGTGCCGTATCGTCCTCTCCTAATCCTTCGCTCGACATCTAAATCTCTCTCCAGCAGAACATTACTGTCATAAAGATACTGTATCACAAAACCGATCTTAGACTCGGATTTCGCAGTTTGCACATGAGCTTCTCGGCTACTGAGTTCTTCATAGCCATTAAAAAAACATCCTGTCATTTTAGCGAGTCATTCATAATGAACAAAAGAGGAAATAATATGTATACGTTACAAATACGAATGTTTTCCTTAAGCTGGAGGTTACTGAACAGTAGCTGGGTTTCCGTCGCACTTTTGCGTAAAACAGAAGCGATATTAGGGCGACACGGTGGTGTAGTGGTTAGCGCTGTCGCCTCACAGCAAGAAGGTCCGGGTTCGAGCCCCGTGGCCGGCGAGGGCCTTTCTGTGCGGAGTTTGCATGTTCTCCCCGTGTCTGCGTGGGTTTCCTCCGGGTGCTCCGGTTTCCCCCACAGTCCAAAGACATGCAGGTTAGGTTAACTGGTGACTCTAAATTGACCGTAGGTGTGAATGCGAGTGTGAATGGTTGTCTGTGTCTATGTGTCAGCCCTGTGATGACCTGGCGACTTGTCCAGGGTGTACCCCGCCTTTCGCCCGTAGTCAGCTGGGATAGGCTCCAGCTTGCCTGCGACCCTGTAGAACAGGATAAAGCGGCTAGAGATAATGAGATGAGATTATTTTATTGACTCTACTGAAAAATCACCTCATGCGAACAGAAAACTTTTTTGTGATATCTGAGGCTTCAGGAAACGCAACTACTGACTCTTTATTTTCATCTGATCCCAACTTGACAAAGAAGCCAACACGTCAACCTTTACTTGTTTGAGTTCCAAGATCTTCTGAATGAAAGAAAAGCTGTCGAAAGGCACTGATATGATACCGAGGATCATTCTGGAGCCGAGAGCAGAACAAAATGGTGGACTGGATATCAGAGAAAATCCACTGGACCTGATCCTGTAATAAATCTAACCTGGAATATAGCAGAGAGAATTGTTTGTAATGCAACATCATAAATCAGGTTACAGTGATTCATGTGATAACATCAGTGGCTTAACGCTAACAACAACAGCAGCCGGTTTCACTAAAGTAGTTTAGACTGGTCTATGGGTTAAGATTGGTCTTAAGTTTCTTTATAGACCAGTCTAATGCAAGTAAGACAGTTTCACAAAAGTTAAGACTAATTTTTTAAGTCTAATTTTAGGCTTAAAAAGTAAGACACCCTCCCCCCAGTCTAATATGGGTCTAAGGGCTATAAAATTTAATTTAAAAAAAAAAAAACAGTCAAGCCATAAGTGCCAATGTCAATAACTACAAGAAAGCTTGAAATGTTAAGGCAGTGAAGTACATTGCAAGTATGTAATACACAAATTTAGGCTATTATAATCTAACTATAAAGTATTCAATAAAGAACAAACAGTGTAATGCCAGCTTATTCATTTTATTACTTATAAATATATATAAATAATATAAATATCAATTCATTTATGCATATAATTACATCACCACTCATCACTTATCTCTCTCTCTCATACACTCATACACACACACATTACTACATCACTCCTCCATCTGTGCGAGTCTCTTCAATTTAAGTTGCAGTTTTTCCTTTTGGTAGGCTCTTCGTGTAGTGTCACATCCACGCAGGTACTGGGTGATGACAACTCCGAGGGTGAAGGAGCCTCAGCTTCAACGTTGCTAGCAACGTTGCTAAGGGAGTTGCTGCTGGGTCTGGCGAAGCCGGTTACTCCGCTCTCCTTTCCTCCTTTCACTCCCCAGAATAAGGGCGACTCGTCGCCATAAATGTTGATGACCATTTCGGTGGTTACTTTTAGTTTCTTCAAACCCCCTCCTCCAGTGGGGGTGTTTTTACGCATGGCAGCAACATCTCGCAGATGGATTAACGCTATTGACAGATGGCGTTATTTTTCCCCACACTTCATGTTTTTTCTTATTGCTACATTCTTCGCTGAATTTGCCTAATAAAGCGTCTTTGCAGGAATTAAATTCCTCTAATATAGCCAGATTTCCGAGTGGCTAAACGGCACTGAACGACCACTGTCCGCCATTTTTTTAATTTTGAAAAGAGTCTTAAAATACCCACAATCCTTTGCAGCATAGTACGACTTAAGATAGTCGGAGTCTTAACTGCTTTGTGCAACAGTATTTGTTAGACGTCTATGCTAAGCCCGACTATACCCGCTGTCTAGTTAAAGTCATAGTCTAACTTAGGCTACATCCACACGACAACGGCAACGAGATGTTATTTAAAAATATATCGCGTCCAAATGGGCAACGATCAGTAAAATATCAGGTCCATATGGCACCGCAACGCTTGCTGAAAACGATGCAATACACATGCCACACCTCTAGGGGCGCTGTAATACGGTCCCTTCGGAGACACCAGAACAATAGAAGTAGTAAGGATGCATGCGCATAAACTATTATGCGCGAGACTTCATATTAGCCACAAAGTCAGGAAAATCTGTTCGTAAAATTACATTATAATGACCAAATACAATGAAAAGTATTTTTCCAGTCTCACCTGTGAAAGGTAATCCCATGTGATCTCGTTTGGACGGCAAACCTGTTGGTACAGTTAAATGCAGCTAATCTTTATTCTCCGCTTTGACCTATCCAATATGGCGGCGAGGATGACGTATGATTCTACGCGGAAGGCGGCGTCTTTAATGGTCCGGAATAAATTGAATGCTACACGTTGATGGATTAATTTGTTGTTTCTCACCTGTGAAAGGTAATCCCATGTGATCTCGTTTGGACGGTAAACCTGTTGGTACAGTTAAACGCAGCACATGAATCTTTATTCTCCGCTTTGACCTATCCAATATGGCGGCGAGGATGACGTATGATTCTACGCGGAAGGCGGCGTCTTTAATGGTCCGGAATAAATTGAATGCTACACGTTGATGGATTAATTTGCTCTTCTACGCCCTTTTTGAGGAATGTATTGTAGGACTAAAACCAACATCTGAAGAGGTGAGATCGCTCCTTTTTTTCCCTATTTTTGCTGGCGGGATTGACTCTGCCCTAAGGGCAGAGTCAGTCTCTCTCTCTCTCACTTTGCACCATTACACAATAAATATCTCATCTCATCTCATCTCATTATCTCTAGCCGCTTTATCCTTCTACAGGGTCGCAGGCAAGCTGGAGCCTATCCCAGCTGACTACGGGCGAAAGGCGGGGTACACCCTGGACAAGTCGCCAGGTCATCACAGGGCTGACACATAGACACAGACAACCATTCACACTCACATTCACACCTACGGTCAATTTAGAGTCACCAGTTAACCTAACCTGCATGTCTTTGGACTGTGGGGGAAACCGGAGCACCCGGAGGAAACCCACGCGGACACGGGGAGAACATGCAAACTCCACACAGAAAGGCCCTCGCCAGCCCCGGGGCTCGAACCCAGGACCTTCTTGCTGTGAGGCGACAGCGCTAACCACTACACCACCGTGCCGCCCACAATAAATATTCACAGTGAAAATATTTTGTAAGCGCGTTTCATGAACCAAGTTATAGGATTTGTTGACAACTCGCATCGAGTTCGTTACACTTCTACCCGGCGTGAAGCACTCACAGTCATGTGGTTGTGACGTCATCGTAAACAAATCCGTTCTACTCATCCAGACGACTTCACAATGGCAACGTTGCCAGATCTTTCCACTCTGGAACCCGTTCTCAAAAAGATTGCGTTTTGGGCACCCAAAACGCCGGTGTCGTGTGGACACCAGGCCTAAACGATAAGCAATTGTATCGGAGTCACCTGAATCCATTGCCATGTGGACAGGGCCTTAGTGAAACCGGCTGCAGGTGAGCTAATCAGCAAAGCAAATGCTCTGTCATGCTACATGCTAGCATTGTGGAAATACTTCACCTCTAATGATTTTTTTCTGGAAATAGAAATGTTTACATATAAAAAGACTTGATTGGAAGTTTGTGAAATATTTGTTCCAATAATCAACAGGAAGAAATGGTCATCACTATCCCCCGCCACGAGCATTTTATAAAGACCTCTTAACACTTACACCCTTATAAGCCCATTGCTTTAATATTGACTTGTGATGTCGTAAGTGCTATGACACCTTCATAAAACGCTACCCAGCTTTTTTCAGTAGTATGAGCATGCAAAGTTTCATTGATGTAGCTTTTGTAGTTTCTGAGAAAACCTGTCCAGATTGCGTCCACTTCTACAAAGTCCAATAACATAAATCAACGGTCATAACTCTGAAAATAATAATTTCTCGTAAATGATTTCACACTCAACTTAGATCATGAATAGTAGTATGAGGACGCAAAGGTTCATTGATGTAGCTCATGTAGTTTCTGAGAAAACTTGTCCAGATTGAAATGGACGGATGGACTGAAGGATGGATGAACGGACGGACTCCATTCCTATATCCCTCTGCGCACTCCGTGGTGGGGGATAAAAATGCATTTCTTTCTTTCGGGCTTTTTTTTTTAATTTTCAAACATTTTTTTTCATATAGAATCCGTGACACATAATTTTAGCTATGCCAAAGACACAGTGATAGATTTTACTTGATTTGATATTAATGAATAACTTCCAGATTCATATGTGTGTATGATTCACTCCTCTCACATTTCATTGAAAAAAAAAAACAAGTCTTGTCTTCTGGTGTGTTTCTGAGTGATACATCATGCTAATGTACTCTGATGTTACAGCTGTGGAAAAAAGTCATGTTATATGAGTATCCAATCGCAATATCGCCAACTTGATCATATTTGTTTGCTATATTTATATTGTTCGATATTTATTTATATTTTGCAAGTTTTGTGCAAGTCTCTCTCTTTTTTTAGCTATGTGTCTTTCCCTATATTAAAAAAAATAATAATTTTAAACCTAGGGGCGGCACGGTGGTGTAGTGGTTAGCGCTGTCGTCTCACAGCAAGAAGGTCCGGGTTCGAGCCCCGTGGCTGGCGAGGGCCTTTCTGTGCGGAGTTTGCATGTTCTCCCCGTGTCCGCGTGGGTTTCCTCCGGGTGCTCCGGTTTCCCTCACAGTCCAAAGACATGCAGGTTAGGTTAACTGGTGACTCTAAATTGAGCGTAGGTGTGAATGTGAGTGTGAATGGTTGTCTGTGTCTATGTGTCAGCCCTGTGATGACCTGGCGACTTGTCCAGGGTGTACCCCGCCTTTCACCCGTAGTCAGCTGGGATAGGCTCCAGCTTGCCTGCGACCCTGTAGAACAGGATAAAGCAGCTACAGATAATGAGATGAGATTTTAAACCTCAGATCAAGATGCTCAAAGTTTCAGTGTCAGAAAAGAAAACGTGAACGGAAATTTCAGCCTGTGCTTTCTTCACTGAATTACGGCTCACTCATGTAAAGCAGGAGAAAAAAACGATTCTTACACTGAATGACGTTAAAGCGGGCATCGTGTACTGTAAGTGCACTTTAACTACCTGTCATTCAAGTAATTTCTTTGAAAATGTCTGACATGACACAGTAAATGCAGCACTTTTCTTACAAAAGGTCTCTGAAGTGTTTTGTCTTTCACAGCAGCAGCGTTTCGGTGAAACGGTTGCAGCCTCTCAGCTCCTGTAGCTTTCACTCAGGTGCTCGGTTCCTCGAGAGCTTGTGGCAGTGGTTCTACCGCAGTGCTTGGTTTGCTCACCCTCCTCTGGGAGATCCACTTTCCTGTACAGCTGAGTTGTAAGTTTAATCTGCTGCTCTAATGAATCAATCTCTGGAGAAAGTCCTCGCTCGATAAGATCAGGGCTGAAACCAATATCTGGAATTTGGCACATCTCCAGGAAAATGTTTGGAAGCCATGGAGAAAATAAGAGCTGAGATGCAGGCAGTTTATTCAGATTTATTTTCTCCTGCTGTGGGTCTGTTGACACATTACGAGTGTGACTCTCCCTCGTTCAAACGGCATGATACGCATCTCAATACTGAATACATGATATATAGAAGTGGTAGACTATACCACAGTTGCGTGAAGATATGAAGTTCATCTTCGAGTGGTGAATGCTTATATCATAAGTGAGTGAAGTGAAGGAGTGTAAAACATTTTTAACATGACAAGATGAACTTTATATCTTCACGCCACTGTGTAATGTTCTTTATATTATATGGACACATCCACAACAAAATACGCAAGTTAATCAAAAGAATTTGGATTTTGAACCGGTTCGCCATTTTGACAATGCACGTGTAGTCAGTGGGAAAACACTGGGAGTGACGTCATAGGCGGGAAATATCGGGAAATATGTCATAGTAGAGGACCTGGGTTAGATATGTACCGGTATGCACATAATTTAGGAGAGGATAACGCAACTGTTATAGGGTAATTTGAACCCAAGGAACAACTTGGGATGTGTGCCAAAATCACTATCCAGGGTGAACAGCAAGAGAAAAACATACCAACGGACATTGAAAAACTGGAAAAGAGACACGTTGGAGATGTAAAACGTCTGCACTAGTGAGTGACTGTGACGGTTTGTAAACAAGCATGGCCGCCAGGCTTGCTTCATTGAAAGTGGAAGATTTTGAAGAAGACACCTTTATTTGTCACATGCACACTTCAAGCACAGTGAAATCCATCCTCTGCATTTAACCCATCTGAAGCAGTGAACACACACACCCAGAGCAGTGGGCAGCCACACTACAGCGCCTGGGGAGCAGTCAGGGGTTCGGTACCTTGCTCAAGGGCACCTCAGCCCAAGGCCGCCCCACGTCAACATAACTGCATGTCTTTGGACTGTGGGGGAAACCGGAGCACCCGGAGGAAACCCACGCAGACACGGGGAGAACATGCAAACTCCACACAGAAAGACCCTCACCGGCCGCTGGGTTCGAACCCGGAACCTTCTTGCTGTGAGGAGACCGTGCTAACCACTACACCACCGTGCCGCCCATTTTGTGACAATTTTGGCTGCCAGGTCACTCCGTTGTGTGCAGTTGTCGATGTTGATTTTAAAAGTAACTAAGTAAATTATACAGGGAAAATAATAATAATATTTGGCTTGACTGCATTAGCATTGGCCTTCACTAACACTACACCAGCTGGAAGGTCACTGAACTGTCACGCTAACAGCACTGAATCGTTGGTAAGCTAGTATTGGCTTTCGCTAACGCTACTGCTACGCTGGCTGGAAGCTAACTGCACCGAGTCACAGGTAAGCTAGCGCTGGCTTTCAAGAATGCTGATATGAAGAGTATGTATAATAATAATAACAAGTGTTGCCAGGCAAAACAAACCTCACCTAGTAGCACTTATGATGAATATGAAGGAAGATATCATGAAAAAAATCGGTACCCTATGGGTACATGTGACTACTGCTTATAAATAAAATAGTTTTCTGATCACATGTCCATACAGTAAATATAGCATATATATTTACTCTATGAGGCAGTAGCCACAAAAATGAAGCGTAATCCAAAAATGAACAATTTAAAAATCACAGAAGTAAAATATACCAAGTGTCTGTACTTTATATTATTCTACTCTTACCTCTTACAGTTTTCAAAACTGAAACCTCCGAACCGAGGCTGACATACACACACTGTCACCATGACCCAAACTCTTATTTCCTGGAAATGGCCCGGCGCTAGAGCTCAGTGGAACGCACTTTCCCTCTGTAATAAGCATAAATGTGTCTGAAAGCAATTTCTTTAGTCTGGTCCATTTATTTCGAATGGTGAACCGAACTGCATCACCAGCAGTGAGTGACTGTTACACTCTTACATATGAGTGTATGAGGCAGTAGCCACAAAAATCTTGACTTTGACCGGATGACCCTCAAAATATTGGAGGTTCTATTTGAGACCAATGCCCATCTATCCTGAAAGTTTCATGAAGCTTGATCTAGCCATTTTCCTATAATATTGTTAGCAAAAGAACAAAGAAACCTGACCGAAAACAATACCTCACCCTCCAGGGGTTGAGGTAATAATAATGTCTGGCTTTTTTGTGGTCTATCAGAGATATTCCATTCAGCTACACTACCGTTCAAAAGTCTGGGGTCACTTTGAAATGTCCTTATTTTTGAAAGAAAAGCACTGTTCTTTTCAATGAAGATCACTTTAAACTAATCAGAAATCCACTCTATACATTGCTAATGTGCTAAATGACTATTCTAGCTGCAAATGTGTGGTTTTTGGTGCAATATCTCCATAGGTGTATAGAGGCCCATTTCCAGCAACTCTCACTCCAGTGTTCTAATGGTACAATGTGTTCGCTCATTGCCTCAGAAGGCTAATGGATGATTAGAAAACCCTTGTACAATCATGTTAGCACAGCTGAAAACAGTTGAGCTCTTTAGAGAAGCTATAAAACTGACCTTCCTTTGAGCAGATTGAGTTTCTGGAGCATCACATTTGTGGGGTCGATTAAATGCTCAAAATGGCCAGAAAAATGTCTCGACTATATTTTCTATTCATTTTACAGCTTATGGTGGGAAATAAAAGTGTGACTTTTCATGGAAAACACAAAATTGTCTGGGTGACCCCAAACTTTTGAACGGTAGTGTACTTGTCTTCGACTCGTCAAATATCATGCTGGCTGAATGGAATATATCTGATAGACCATGAAAAAAGCCAACCAATATTATTTAAATACAATACAATACCAAAATGATTCACTTTAGTTGACTCAATTCAGATTTGATTCAGTATAATTCATCTCATCTCATTATCTCTAGCCGCTTTATCCTGTTCTACAGGGTCGCAGGCAAGCTGGAGCCTATCCCAGCTGACTACGGGCGAAAGGCGGGGTACACCCTGGACAAGTCGCCAGGTCATCACAGGGCTGACACATAGACACAGACAACCATTCACACTCACATTCACACCTACGCTCAATTTAGAGTCACCAGTTAACCTAACCTGCATGTCTTTGGACTGTGGGGGAAACCGGAGCACCCGGAGGAAACCCACGCGGACACGGGGAGAACATGCAAACTCCACACAGAAAGGCCCTCGCCGGCCACGGGGCTCGAACCCGGACCTTCTTGCTGTGAGGCGACAGCGCTAACCACTACACCACCGTGACACCCTCAGTATGATTCAGTTAAGTTAAATTTAACACATAACGATGTGTTCTAGGTTTGGGATGATTGCATCAGAAATCAATGATTGAGCACTTCTATCTCTGATGTTACATACAACCCCGATTCCAAAAAAGTTGGGACAAAGTACAAATTGTAAATAAAAACGGAATGCATTGATGTGGAAGTTTCAAAATTCCATATTTTATTCAGAATAGAACATAGATGACATATCAAATGTTTAAACTGAGAAAATGCATCATTTAAAGAGAAAAATGAGGTGATTTTAAATTTCATGACAACAACACATCTCAAAAAAGTTGGGACAAGGCCATGTTTCCCACTGTGAGACATCCCCTTTTCTCTTTACAACAGTCTGTAAACGTCTGGGGACTGAGGAGACAAGTTGCTCAAGTTTAGGGATAGGAATGTTAACCCATTCTCGTCTAATGTAGGATTCTAGTTGCTCAACTGTCTTAGGTCTTTTTTGTCGTATCTTCCGTTTTATGATGCGCCAAATGTTTTCTATGGGTGAAAGATCTGGACTGCAGGCTGGCCAGTTCAGTACCCGGACCCTTCTTCTACGCAGCCATGATGCTGTAATTGATGCAGTATGTGGTTTGGCATTGTCATGTTGGAAAATGCAAGGTCTTCCCTGAAAGAGACGTCGTCTGGATGGGAGCATATGTTGCTCTAGAACCTGGATATACCTTTCAGCATTGATGGTGTCTTTCCAGATGTGTAAGCTGCCCATGCCACACACAGTAATGCAACCCCATACCATCAGAGATGCAGGCTTCTGAACTGAGCGCTGACAACAACTTGGGTCGTCCTTCTCCTCTTTAGTCCGAATGACACGGCGTCCCTGATTTCCATAAAGAACTTCAAATTTTGATTCGTCTGACCACAGAACAGTTTTCCACTTTGCCACAGTCCATTTTAAATGAGCCTTGGCCCAGAGAAGACGTCTGCACTTCTGGATCATGTTTAGATACGGCTTCTTCTTTGAACTATAGAGTTTTAGCTGGCAACGGTGGATGGCACGGTGAATTGTGTTCACAGATAATGTTCTCTGGAAATATTCCTGAGCCCATTTTGTGATTTCCAATACAGAAGCATGCCTGTATGTGATGCAGTGCCGTCTAAGGGCCCGAAGATCACGGGCACCCAGTATGGTTTTCCGGCCTTGACCCTTACGCACAGAGATTCTTCCAGATTCTCTGAATCTTTTGATGATATTATGCACTGTAGATGATGATATGTTCAAACTCTTTGCAATTTTACACTGTCGAACTCCTTTCTGATATTGCTCCACTATTTGTCGGTGCAGAATTAGGGGGATTGGTGATCCTCTTCCCATCTTTACTTCTGAGAGCCGCTGCCACTCCAAGATGCTCTTTTTATACCCAGTCATGTTAATGACCTATTGCCAATTGACCTAATGAGTTGCAATTTGGTCCTCCAGCTGTTCTTTTTTGTACCTTTAACTTTTCCAGCCTCTTATTGCCCCTGTCCCAACTTTTTTGAGATGTGTTGCTGTCATGAAATTTCAAATGAGCCAATATTTGGCATGAAATTTCAAAATGTCTCACTTTCGACATTTGATATGTTGTCTATGTTCTATTGTGAATACAATATCAGCTTTTGAGATTTGTAAATTATTGCATTCCGTTTTTATTTACAATTTGTACTTTGTCCCAACTTTTTTGGAATCAGGGTTGTATATGTCTGGCCACACCCCCTTTGTTTCCTTCCTTAGCTCCAAATCTACAAGCGGTCCTATCGTCACTCAGGATTAGTTTATGAATGTGATAAGGCACTAGTATACTGAACCTGTTAGCCTTCATCTACTGATAGGGGACAGAAAAACAGGAACTAACGCTCACATCTGAACACTTCATCAAGTTTAAATAACGTTTGATCAAAAGAGGATAGAGGACGACATGTCAGAGCTCTAACTCACATGGTGTAATAGCGAGCTGATGAATTTATTCACTTCCTCCCTTCAGAGTTAACATTTTTCACCCCTTCAGTTTGGAATGACCCTGCTGTAGACTCGGAGAGACCATTCACAAGCTTTTACATTCCTGATTGAGTTTGTTCTTCTGTGACTCTGCCCACTCAGTATCACCTGCGCATGTCGCACTGTTTCAGACTGCGTTCTGTTTTAATTTAATTAATCTCCAGGCCAATTTGTTTGTTGTAGTTGCCAAGTGTTTTGACTCCTTCACATTATCCTAATAAAGCGTATACGCACACAAACTTCGCCCTCGAATCATTACACAGGCACAAAGTAAGAGCCAAGGTGTGTGCGGGTATTGATCAGAGACAAGTCTGGAGAAACTGGATGATCGATCTGAACAAGGCAGAGAGACAGAAGGGGAAGGCGTAAGCTGGAAGAAAAACAGAGGGAGTTATGGAGTTATTTATTTAATTACTTTTGCTTGGCACCTGGAATAAATGTATTTTCTCAAAAAAAAAAAAAAACACTAATAATCATGAATAATTGGCTGACATTTTGGATATGGCTTAATTCCAAATAAACGTCCATTCATTATCTGTAGCCACTTATCCTATGCAGGGTCGCAGGCAAGCTGGATCCTATCCCAGCTGACTACGGGCGAAAGGCGGGGTACACCCTGGACAAGTCGCCAGGTCATCACAGGGCTGACACATAGACACAGACAACCATTCACACTCACATTCACACCTACGCTCAATTTAGAGTCACCAGTTAACCTAACCTGCATGTCTTTGGACTGTGGGGGAAACCGGAGCACCCGGAGGAAACCCACGCGGACACGGGGAGAACATGCAAACTCCGCACAGAAAGGCCCTCGCCGGCCACGGGGCTCGAACCCGGACCTTCTTGCTGTGAGGCGACAGCGCTAACCACTACACCACCGTGCCGCCCAATAAATAAATATAAATAAAAATTTTGCATTTAAGTCACATGACGTGATGAGCAAACAGAAACACTACCTTTCTGAAAAAAGAGAGCAGTCTGGAAGAGCTAGTGTGTTACCCTTTTTCCACCAAATCAGTTCCAGGGCTGGTTTGGGCCCAGTGCTGGTGCTGGTTCACAACTCGTTCAACTTGTGAACCAGCTGAGAACCAGTTTGCTTTTCCATAGCTCGGGGTGCTAAGGGGAGCCACGTCATTACATCACTGTATACGTGAGTTACGTCTACACTACCGCTAACCACTACACCACCGTGCCGCCGCACTCTGAAATGATGGGGAAAATATATATATATATATATATATATATATATATATATATATATATATATATATATCTTTTAAAATTGTCAGAAATTAATTCAGTGCAGTGCAGAGAAAAGAGAGAGAAAGAGAAAGGGGGGAGGAATGAGTGAAGGCAACGTGTTGTAGCATAAGATGTTTGATGTAATGTAACCTGATAGAAACAGAACACAGCCAGGAAAAAAATGCTGCGACATTTCAAACATCCACAAAACAGACAAACGACTTGACTGTGACTGTAACAGCACTTTTCATTTGTGCATTTCTAAAAAATAATAATAATATAAGTATAATCCACTATATAGTACTAATATGTATTGTGTCTATAAGACTTCTATAGATATTTAAAGGGGAACTGAAGGCAATTTTTTTGTTATCAAAATTCTATTTATCTCATTTTATTGAATATCGGAATGCATTTCTGACAGCTACTGTATTTTGTCACTGCTATAGCAAGTTATGAGTGTTTGAAATATGCTGTGTAATATATCAGTCCGTACGTCAAAGCAATGGCCGTAAACGAGATTCGCCAAGACCTGTGTGAGACTTCGTAGGACGGAAGTAAAACGTACAGCGGAAATCAAAGTGACCAACATTTGCCAACATTGTCAAAAGACACGCGTGCCCTCCTTCAAATGCTGACGTAATCAAGCCGGAAGTTTTCCGTGTCTGAAATCGCTCCTTACTCACTATATAAGGCACTATATAGTGGGACGCCATTTTGTAGTGCTGTCCGAAACCTTAGTGAGGATTATGTGGGAAATGCGCTCAGTATAATATGTATTTATCACGGGTAGAAAGGCTCGGTAATGCGTACATGCGTATCGTAATACTTTGCGATGCAAATGCATCAGCACAGTCCTTAAATAGGCAAACACATAGTTCCTTACAGGGCTGTGAAAAATCCGCGGAATTCCGCGAATTTGGCCGCCAAAAATATCATTTTAGTAAATCATCTAATTTTGCAATAAAAATTGTGGGGGTAGGTTTCTTTTGCGACAATGACAGACCGGTTTACGGCATTTGCGCCATGCTTACAAACCACGGCACGAATCTTGTGCTCTTTAAACACGCTTTCGATATCAACGGTTTTGAAAAGGAGAATTTCGCGGTATGTCCGTGTCACGGAGGGACATCGTTCAGAGGGAGGACGGTGAGGCCGACGATGTCAAAAACATTTGCCAAGGAAAACGGCATCAAAAATCCATGGAATTGGCGATGGCTGGAGTTTAAAGTCGGTAGAGAATGAGCACATACGGAAGATAAAAGAACCGGGGAAAGCTTACTGCATCTTGTGCCATCAGGATGTGAAGTACGGTTCTGGTGGAAGAACGCGTTTGGTTGACCATGTTAAAGGAAAAAAAACGTGAAATTGGTGAAATTGAAGCTGTTGAACTATAGATTACCAGGTAGACCATCTTGTTCACATTTATATATTCAATGTATAATAATAATAATAATAATAATAATAATAATAAAACAGTTCAAATTAAATGGCATGGTTGAGAAAATGTTTGCTTTCAGGAGATGCTTCAAATCTATCAATATACACAAAATCTGTTCAGCTTCTGAGGCCCTGCGGGCCCCAGGCCCCCGGCTCCTGGGGGACTCCTCCCCCCAGACCCCTGCTAAAATTGTTTCCTCGGATTTTGTCATTTCTATTTCACAGCCCTGTCCTTAACACTCTGAGGTCCTGGGCCTGTCAGAAACCTTGGCAGTCTGATAAACCTTGACATTTTTAAGTTTTTCATCTAACTAAAAACATCCATGCAAAAGTGACACACATGGTTATATTCTAGACACCCTCAGCAATAATATGAGAGTAAAGTGAATGTAATTAAATTTGTTTTTATTTAAATTAAGTACAAACACAACCTTACAAAAAAAAACTATTTTCAGAGTCTTCAAACCTTGTAAAAAAAAAAAAAAAACACACTATATGGCCCTGTCCACACGGCAACGGATTCAGGTGACTCCGATACAATTGCTTATCGTTTAGGCCTGGCGTCCACACGGCACCGGCGTTTTGGGTGCCCAAAACGAAATCTTTTTGAGAACGGGTTCCAGAGTGGAAAGATCTGGCAACGTTGCCATTGTGAAGTCGTCTGGATGAGTAGAACGGATTTGTTTACGATGACGTCACAACCACATGACTGTGAGTGCTTCACGCCGGGTAGAAGTGTAACGAACTCGATGCGAGTTGTCAACAAATCCTATAACTTGGTTCATGAAACGCACTTACAAAATATTTTCACTGTGAATATTTATTGTGTAATGGTGCAAAGTGAGAGAGAGAGAGAGAGAGAGAGAGAGAGAGAGACTCTGCCCTTAGGGCAGAGTCAATCCCGCCAGCAAAAATAGGGAAAAAAAGGAGCGATCTCACCTCTTCAGATGTTGGTTTAAGTCCTACATTACATTCCTCAAAAAGGGCGTAGAAGAGCAAATTAATCCATCAACGTGTAGCATTCAATTTATTCCAGACCATTAAAGACGCCGCCTTCCGCGTAGAATCATACGTCATCCTTGCCGCCATATTGGATGGGTCAAAGCGGAGAATAAAGATTCATGTGCTGCATTTAACTGTACCAACAGGTTTACCGTCCAAACGAGATCACATGGGATTACCTTTCACAGGTGAGAAACAACAAATTAATCCATCAACGTGTAGCATTCAATTTATTCCGGACCATTAAAGACGCCGCCTTCCGTGTAGAATCATACGTCATCCTCGCCGCCATATTGGATAGGTCAAAGCGGAGAATAAAGATTAGCTGCGTTTAACTGTACCAACAGGTTTACCGTCCAAACGGGATCACATGGGATTACCTTTCACAGGTGAGACTGGAAAAATACTTTTCATTGTATTTGGTCATTATAATGTAATTTTACGAACAGATTTTCCTGACTTTGTGGCTAATATGAAGTCTCGCGCATAATAGTTTATGCGCATGCATCCTTACTTCTTCTATTGTTCTGGCGTCTCTGAAGGGACCGTCTTACAGCGCCCCTAGAGGTGTGGCATGTGTATTGCATCGTTTTCAGCAAGCGTTGCGTTGCCATATGGACCTGATATTTTACTGATCGTTGCCCATTTGGACGCAATATATTTTTATATAACATCTCGTTGCCGTTGTCGTGTGGATGTAGCCTCAGAAATGTTCTGTAGTTTCAATACTAATTGTAGAAACTTCAGACTACCTTTGTTTTCTCCAAAGCCAATTGCCCTTTCAAATGAATATTGATGAGGTAGGTGTATTTCACCTGTAATCCCCCGTCACTGTCAATAGTCCATTTGTCAAAGACAAAGACCCTGGCCCTGGCCACTGTACCTCCCTGTCCCCACACCTCTCTGCTTGGAAAGTTACTGCAAAGAAAAGAAGCCCTAAAAGCCAAAGCTATCACAGTCACAGATCAAATATTCTGGCTTCTTCTAAATCTTATTATAAATATGCCCTCTTCAACTGTAAGATACTCAATAAAATGTTCAATAGCTAATGATCATCCCTGGATTGTGGCTCTCTGCTGTCAGTCCTCATCGCAGTCCTCATCTGGATGCCAAGCATCATAACAGTTCCTGTCAGGTTGAAGGCAAAGGAAAACATCACACATTTTGCACTTCCACGGGGTTTTTGTTTTCCTTCCCTGCAATCTGCAGTACACACAGGCTCTGCGACCATCACCGGCCCTATTCCCATTTGTGTTCGGCTCAATCCCGCAAACTAGCTTGTGAGCCTTGTCAACTTTCTTCAAAGGAGCCTTTGGGGCCTCAAAAACGCAGTGGCACACCACACAGCTGTGCAGTGAGCTCCTCCATGAAATCCCTGTGGCTCAGGCTTTTCTTCTGCATGTTTTGCATGAGTTCTTTGTGGAGGATGAAGGTATTTGTTACAGCAATGTCCAGGAAGTGAAGAAAAAGCTTCTTGTACCACTGCACAGTTTTGTGCTGTGATACTGGATCAACTGGTCAGACAAGTCTACACCACCCATGAACTTATTGTACTCTACCACGGGTTCGGGGCATGGAACAGACTGTCTTGACCAGGCACCCTGTCTGCTTTTCACTCTTCGCTGTACTGCATCCCCAGTGCACGCAGCATGGATGGTGGAGCAGACAGACACCTCTCGTGTATCCTTCCACTTCACATAGACAAGAGGACCATCTCTTATCCAGCAGATTGTTCCTCTGGGTGAACACTTTGAGTGCATTGACGTCACTGCATGGGCAATCCCTATGGGATTCTCTGTATGTTCCACAAGCACCAAAGTTGGCAGCATACAAGTCCTTGAAAAGCTTTGGGCTTGTGTAGAAATTGTCCGTGTACACATGGTATCCAGACCCCAAATATCCTCTGCCAATCAGCAACATGACAGAATCATAAGAGAGGCCATGACCTGTGGGGAGGTTGCTCTTTCCTTTGTATACAGAAAAGTCCAAAGTGTACCCATTGCTGGAGTCTGCGAGAACAAACAACTTGAAGCCCCACTTAGTTGGTTTTCCTTCATGTACTGTCTCAGGCCAAGTTTACATTAGACCGTATCGGTCTCGTTTTCTTCGCGGATGCACTGTCCGTTTACATTAAACCGCCGGGAAACGGGAATCCGCCAGGGTCCACGTATTCAATCCAGATCGTGTCAGCTCCGGTGCTGTGTAAACATTGAGAATACGCGGATACGCTGTGCTGAGCTCTAGCTGGCGTCGTCATTGGACGACGTCACTGTGACATCCACCTTTCTGATTCGCTGGCGTTGGTCATGTGACGCGACTGCTGAAAAACGGCGCGGACTTCCGCCTTGTATCACCTTTCATTAAAGAGTATAAAAGTATGAAAATACTGCAAATACTGATGCAAATACTGCCCATTGTGTAGTTATGATTGTCTTTAGGCTTGCCATCCTTCCACTTGCAAGTGGTAAGTGATATGCGCTGGGATCACACACACAGCGGCTCAGTCCCGAATCACTGCTCGTGCACTACACTCGTGTGCTCTGTGAGCTGCGCAGGGCCGGAGTGCGCACCCTCCAGAGGGCACTCGCTGTTCAGGGCGGAGTGATTTGGAGCGCAGGATGCCTGCGGAGCCGAGCGTATCCGTGTATTGGCGTTGCTGTGTGCACGCAAATCGTGTATTGGTGTTGCTGTGTGAACGCTAATCGTTTTAAAAACGTTAATCTGATGATCCGCTGATACGGTCTAATGTAAACCCCACCTCATACTGTGGCCTCTGGAAGGCACCATGCGTTCATCCACAGAAAGGCTCCTGTGGGGATGATAGAATGCCTTACAGGCAATCTGGATGGTATCCATGAGGGGTTTGACACGGAACAGTTTGTCATGTGCTGAGGTTCCCCTTTTAGCATCATTCCCTCTGTCTTCATCTGGGTCACTCATGTGCACATTCCAAAAGATTGTTCTGTACCTGTCCCTTGTCATCACCTCTGCTGGGAAAGGGACAGAGAAGATGTTGTTTGTCCTCCAGTAGTCAGTGATATGACCCAGCTTGAGCATGCCCATATAGAACACCAGTCCAAGGTATCTGTAAGATTCAGCAACTCCAACATCCACCCATCTGTACTTTGCCCCTCTTGCAATGTTCCTGGCAGCTTGGTTGTTGGTGTTGTGGTAGAGGGTTTCCACAGCATCCTCTGAAATGAACAGCCTGAAGAGGTCCAGAGGAGTGTGGTTGTCCTCTGCCCTCAGCTGCACACCAGGCTCCCTTGCAGGAAGAAACCGCAGTGGTGGTGGAGTGGTATCTGCATCACTTTCTGTCTTCCATGAAAGTGGATGCTGTTCGGCCTGAAACCGTGCTTTCTTCCTAGCTGGCGCCAGTGGGATGTTCTCCACATTGCTGTTAAATACAACAATAGAAAATATTTAGAAGTTGCTCTTTCGTTATCTTTATAAAACATAGAATTTACCATAACAACACAGAGACATAATGGCACAAATCTACATATCTTTCTAGCATCACCTGACACAAATTTGCATATATAATGTCTCTATCATTCATGCATTATCAGTTTCGATAATTTACACCTTTTCAGTTTCGGCTTTGGTTCACACCGACCATAAGAAAGGCATGCATACTAATGATCAAAACAACAGTATTCTGATGCCGTTTCTTTGTCATTACTTCACCTCTAGCCTATGGAGCACTTGCATGTGACGTCACAGACGATCCAGATTGTGACAGACGCCATCTTGTCGGTCAAACGCCATATTCCGCCTTCTACTTCTACTTCTGGTTCTACTTCTGCTTTTACTTCTACCTTTTCTTCTGGAAAACCCTACTATATACAATGCTACTACAACGGCTGCGGCTACAAGCTCTCCCTGCCTGTGCACGTTTTTTATGTTTTTTGTGTGTATTTTTGCGTGTTGTTCGTCTGTACCGGACTTCAATATCCACTACAACCGTATGGACTTACTGGACATTGGTTTCCAGCAGAAAATGACGGTTTGTAGCGATTTCCATCGCATGCACAACATTCCGGACGAGAAAAAAAAAAAACATTCCAGACAAGATAGCGAGACCAGCGGGGTCTCCGTGGATTGTTATCGGAAGCAAAGCGAAGGAGGCGGCGCCGGGAGCGGAAGCAAAAGCGAGGCTGCAGGCAGAGCCGGCCTGTTGACTAAGCTCAGAAAGCAGCCACTCAAACCTCCACTGCTAAGCCTCTATCTCTCCAACGCCAGATCCATGTAAACAAGACGGACGATTTGGAATTACAGCTGGAATTACCTTATTCTATTCTATAATCGGCTGGTCAGTGCATCTAGTATCAGTACTAGTAATACTTAAGTGACTTACCCATCCAATGAGGATTCTTGTTTACAAGATGCCACATCTGAGTCGCTGACAAATCCTGAATTTCTGTAGAGATAACTGTCCAGAGATTTATAAGCACGCAGTGCTTCACCACTGAACAGCGAGGGAAAGTTAATGAGGTAATTATACACGTCCGGGTATTCCGCTGGCAGTTCAAAATCCAGTCGTGAAAACTCCGTCCGGTAAGCCATAAGGGTCACTAATCTGTAGATCGTTTATTTTAGACATATATGTAGTTATCTGTTCATTAGAAAAATGAGCCGTGTAGTCCGTCGGTTGAAATTGATCCATTCTGTACACGAGTGCAGCAATATTCAGCGGTGTTTTTGACCGACAAGATGGCGGTTGTGTACTTTCTGGTCACGTGACTGCAAGATCTCTATATCCCTACATTTCATAATCTTATGCATAGACTTATGCACGGACTATAATAAATCTAAAGTTAGCAATGAAGATAAACTATGACTATGCAGGGCATGTTGACTTAGGTAACTGATTACTGTAAATCAGTAATCAGTAAATCAGTGAAATATAGTTTGGCAACAGAAAAATGTTTTCAAAACTTGACGAAAATAACACAGCACGTTTCAATCAACTAGTTCTTTCCCTTCAAAGAGCACCTCCTATCCTAACAACCCACTAACCATCTAACATGCGCTCTCTTCTTCTTACTCTGTTTTACTGTAGCTTGATTGTTTTTCTTAATTGTAAGTCGCTTTGGATAAAAGCGTCTGCTAAATGTAATGTAATGTAGTTCTCCCTATACACTAACCGAAAAAGCATGACAGCAACCGCTAGTGGGAAAGATATTAGCCTACTTACTCATCAAAAATATCCTCGGCGGGATCAAGACGAAGTTCAAAATGCATTCGTTCATCATCGCTGTCCTCACTGGATACATCTGACATCGCATCATCTGACTCACTCTCCAGAGCGAGTTGATCCTGGATCAGCAGTGAAGCTTCGGCAGGCGACATCTTCCTTGCACTGGCCATTCCTCAAAGTTTCTTAGTTGGTATGGAAACAAGTGAACATGTGCACTTGCTTATAGACCCTTTTCACGTGACGTCACGACAAACGCGGCCGCCATTTTGGATATGTACTACCAGTAGTTTACCACAGCCAACATTGAGGAACGGCAGCAAAGAAAGTTTTTACTTTCAGCAAGACTTCCATCATGCCACTATATTGTTGTGCACCTGGATGTAGTAACCATCAACAAACAAGGCAAGGTTTATCATTTTATCGGATCCCGACGGAGAAGATGGATAGCGGCCATTAACAGGAAAGATTGGCAGCCCTCGGCATACCAACGCTTGTGTAGTGACCATTTTGTTGGAGGTAAGACGAATAAAATTAGCCAGAAAAGGCATTACATTGCTGTTAACATTCTGTGGCGGCGAGTGTGTAACCAAATAGGTTAAAATAACCCATTGTAACCTCTTTGTTCTTCTGTAGTAGCTATTGTTGACTAGCTAATGTCAACAACATAGTAGCTGGTATGTTACTGTAGCAATGTTTACGTTCAGTCATTTGGATGATTGTTAAAACCTTTCAGTCTCAAGTTTTTCCTTTACTGTATTTACTAGTTTACTGTAATTATGATCCGGCAGCTATTTACACCGGATCCAGTGTAAATAGCTGCCGGAGCTATTTACCTGTACAGGGCTTAATTTGAGGGGGAGCAAGCCGGAGCGCGCTCCGGAACCTCGGACGTTGGCTCCGGCAGCTATTTATACTGGATCCGGTGTAAATAGCTGCCGGATCATAATTACAGTAAACTAGTAAATACAGTAAAGGAAAAACTTGAGACTGAAAGGTTTTAACAGTCATCCAAATGACTGAACGTAAACATTGCTACAGTAACATACTAGCTACTATGTTGTTGACATTAGCTAGTGCTAACAGCTAGCTGCTAGTACACTGCTACAACACAAACACCGACCCTAATAATACAGTTCTTGGTCATTGCCTGGTAACAGCAAATTTATAACGGGCCATGTCTCAACAGACTAAGAAGTTATTTCAATGACATTTAATAACATTTTGTTTATCCTGAGGACCGAAAGTAAATGAAAATGTGAACAAACCTTAGCTGTAATAAGATGGCGACCACCGGCTCCAGGGACGACCCGCTGATGTAGGCATGTTACCCAGCCTGACACAAAATATTTGTAGGCATCCAAACTCTTATACGCTTTCAGATCAATACCTGTGTATGGCGATGGGTTTTTAACGACATAGGTATACAGATCATGTGGGCCGAAGTCAGGTAAAGACGAGGGCTTCGTGTACTTCCGTACGTCAGTGAACAATCCTGGTGGAAGCAGGTAAACGTCGTTCTCTAAGCCTGCTAACCTCAATTTTTGCAAATCCCTCTCCCTCTGCTCGCCCTGTAAATGCCCTATGTCGCTGGATAGTGAAGGTGTTTTCTGCATCTCGCTCCTTTTTCTTTTATGTTTTTCGTTTGTCGCCTTCCTCGCATTCAAACCGATTCGAACCAAAGTCCACTACATGTCCAAAATGGCGGTCGCGTTTACGAAGGTCACGTGACTGAAAAGGGTCTATACCGGTGAAATGGGGCGTGTTCTCACCTCCCCTTGCTACACAATGAGTGAATGACGACACTGATGTTCCATGCGCTTAACATGTGAATAGCTGATGGGTGTGTCGTTAAGAGGCTGCTGCTGGCTGAAGTACTGAAATTCATAAGATTTGTTTTTATTCTCTTTACAAAGTGCTAAAGATAAAGTTTGTTTTAAATATATATATATATATATATATATATATTTGAAAACTAGAAGATTCAAGGTTTCTAGAGGTGTTACTTGAATGTTTCTAGCGGGCAATTCCATGTAAATGTCAACCTCACCATGCAAAAATAAAGCAACATGTAATACATCAAAACCACTCCCAGAGATATCACCTAGGCCTGTATTTTACAGATGTGAATAAGTTGAACCAATTTGTAACCAACCTAATATGTCACTGTCAGTCTTTCTTTCTTATAATGTAAAACCCAAGCTAAAATCAACTTTGATCATGTACAATTCTATATTATTCCCACAAGCCACAGAAATGTATGCTAAAATCCACAAAACAGCAAAACAATAGCCATCCTAAATATTATTTAAGAACTTTGATAGTTTTAGCTGATATTTAGAGAGTTTTTCAAAGGGTTATGGTGGTTAAATTGCTGATTTTCTAAACGTATGCCATGTCTATTTCAGACGCGTCACATCCATAACGGAATTTCGTCACATCCATAACGCTGACTTTTCCTTCCGAAACTCTGCATGAAATACAAAATATTTTAAACAAAGATTTTTTAATATTCACCTTGGACCCCTCTATCAAACGGATATCTCCATTTCGACATTAGGTTTACGATTTCACAGAGTTTGATAAAAATGTACAGTCACCCAAGAAAAGTGATACTTTTTCTGTCACATCCATAACGCATCTTTTATTGGCGTTTTCTGGCATGCCCTAGATGTACTATGGGAATTGTTCTTGTTCTATCACTTCTCCAGTATGGTACAGCCTTAAAATATGCAACACCTGTTTAAATACTGGGAGACAATAAAACATGCACTGGGTCATTTGTTGCCATTTTGAGTTCAAGTGTCACGTCCATAACGCTGGAATTGCTCTAGCACAAAAACTCACGGCGCTTTAGATGTGTGTTTACTAACAGTCCTGAAAGTCCCGTGGGGGTTCGGCGACCTGAGAGTGTTGAGCTCAGGTGCGCCTTGTTCACGGCGCGCATGCTGGAGTCCACTTGGCGTGCACACAGCCCGAGGCACACCTTCAGGTGCACGCGCCACAGCGCGCAGGACTGACACTCCAACACTGACGAAGCTGGCAAATCTCAAAATTAATCTAAATTGGAATGATATGGTGATCTGGCCGCTGTATAAACAGTTTTCAAAATGGCGGCGCTGACACTTCACATTTGAAGTCTCACACAAATCTCATGAAGATCACGTGGATAAACTACGCCTGCCGTGGACCATACGAACTACATTCAGCATGGCTAAAAACCAAAAAGGCCGATAATATAATATGCCAATACGAGTCACGATATAAGGTTAATAAAACCGAAAACGTAATTGAAATAACACGTTAATTAAGAAATAAAGCAAGTTTAAAAATGACTTCAGTTCCTTTTTAAGTTCTAGATAGATAAGTCTCTGGTAAGCGCCGCCTCTAACCCTGCTGACTCAGCCAATCAAGCATGTCTGTTTCACTGGACAAACAAGGAGTCTGGGCTCATTCGTTGCCTGGCAACCAGGTGCTCCCTCAATAACAGCTGAGACTGCTGTGTGCTAGAGCTTTAACTCAGGGATCCCACCCTTGAGCATCACACACACACACATACACACAGTCTTTCAAGCTTGATCTACTCATTTAACATTTTTCTTATTCCAGTCTTCATACTTTTTTCTGTGTCAGTGTCAATTAATGTGTTTAATCATGCTTATAAAAGAGTGAGTCAAATGAAGAGCTTAATCGTTTACATTTTATAAGTTTATTATAAATACCTCCTGACCAGAATTCAAAGCACGCCCGTGGTTACACCTGGCAGAGGCAGCAGTGCTACAAAATATAACATTACATAATCCAAACTGATTCACTGAGTCATTTGTTCCCTGATTCAGTCTGATTCAAACAATTCTGTAATGATGAATCATTCTGTCAGTTTTGCCTTGAAGATCAAAATTTAATGTAAAATATCTTGCTGATGTCACATCACATAAACACACACACACACCTCCTGGCAGTTCTGACTTCACATGACCCTGAACGTCTACCCAATCCTCCACTCCTCAATTTTGTGTGTGTGTGTGTGAGTTAAAGCTTGGGTGAGAAGACAGTGACACGAGACTTCCAGAACGGGGCAAACCCGAGGTGATGTTACCGTAGCAACCAATCCTTTCCCGCTGACAAAAGAAGTTCAACTGCGCGTGTGTGTGTGTGTGTGTGTGTGAGAGAGAGAGAGAGAGAGAGAGAGAGAGTTTGGTTAAGTGTACATCAAGTTTTTTTATTCTTCCTTACAGTGTGGTAATCGTTTTACACACACACACACACACACACTATAAATCTTTACAAGCTGAAGTGATGTAAGTTGACACACAGGGGCCACACGCTTCTTTTCTGAAACTGTACACTGATACAAAAACAACATGACACAATCAACTCTTGCAGACATCAGTCCTGTTCTCCACTCATCCTTCTAGCACTCTGTCAGAACTCTCTCTCTCTCTGTTGTGTTCTGTTAAAGAGATCGGTGTTTCCACAGCTCTGATCAGCGGCACTCAAAAATTTATCAAAACGTCAAGACACCAAACTGCTTTGACATGACAACTCACATTGTCATTTCTTTTGTTTTCATTAGGAATGCATTGATATCGGTGATATGGTGATAAAATATCGATAACGGTGTCTAGAGCTGAATGATATGATGATTTAACCCTGATATCCGTGTCTTGAGCTGAAGGATATCGTGATATAATACCGATCTCGTTGTCTAGAGCTGAACGATATGATGGTGTAATACCGATATCGGTGTCTAGAGCTGAACGATATGATGGTGTGATATCGATATCGGTGTCTAGAGCTGAACGATATGATGAGTTAATCCTCCTATTTGCGTGTAGACTCATCTGTGTTGGTAAACGACATTATAGAGACTAAACTTTTGTTCCAACACATAAGGACTTGGACTTACCTGAATTTTCAACTGGCTTACTCCAGTCCTTGTCAAGGAATGAGCCTCTGCTTCCATCACGTGACTTTATGTGATTTGGAGCAGAGGATCAAAGATCTTCGATAACCAGAACCTCCACTCCAACCCCCTCACAGATCGTGGCTCTATTTGAGGTTTGCCTTTGTTGCACCTATTTTGTGTTTGATGGAATCTTCTACCAACAGATTCATGGTGCTGTGATGGGCTCCCCTGTTTTGCCCATAGTATGTTACTTATATATGGAACATTTAGAACATCTGGCAACCAGCACTGCCCCCCACCCACCCCTATGGTGGTATAGGTACGTGGATGACACTCACACCAAACTCAAGAAGGCGCGCACTCAAGAGTTCACGGAACATCTGAACTCTAGTGACCTGGACATCAAATTCACTTAGGAGGAACAACAAGACAATTCTCTAGCATTTCTAGACAGAAATACAGTCATACAGTCAGACAGCTCATTGCAGGTGAAAATCTACAGGAAACCAACACACACGGACCAGTACTTGAACTTCAATTCTAACCATCGCCTGGAACGCAAATTAGGAGTAATCCGGACACTCTTCCACACCATCATTACAGACCCAGAAGACATACAGGAAGAAAAAGAACACATCCAGGGGGTTTTCTAGAAAAATTTAGTATGAGGGCGCTCACCATGGCGAGGGAGCAAAGCGACCGGGAGGGAATGGTGCAGAAGGGGCTACAATGGGACGTTCTGAGGCTATCGGAGAGGGAAATTGTAACAAATTGTTTATTTGTCAACATTGAAAAAGAAAATAAAACTTTGTCACAAACAACACTTAATTCAAATTCTAATACCTCATAATTCAAATTACACATAATACTAATTCCTCATGATTCAAATTCATCTCATCTCATCTCATTATCTCTAGCCACTTTATCCTGTTCTACAGGGACGCAGGCAAGCTGGAGCCTATCCATACCTGCCAACCTTGAAAACATTTTATGAGTACAATTTTACAATTTCATGAGTCCCCCCCCCCGCGTCAACCTCACCCCAACCCGGCGCGCATGCACCCCCACAGACCACAACCAGCAGACCAAAAACACACTTTCAATCCAGTTTTATTGATTGACCTTGGGAACATAGTCCAGTTTTGTAAAACATTCCTATTGATAGACTTTGGGAAACTGTTATTGATGGCTCTTGGGAACTTCCTTCCGTTTTGAAAAGCACAACAAACATTAAATACATGTGCAAATGAAATGAAATTAAACCAGAGCCACTCTTTTAAAATAAATAACACATTAAATTACAGTATGTAAAAAAGGCACTTTCAACACAAAACATGGTATGCACAAATTTCCCATGCAATAGACCCCTTCGCAGTAAACGTCATTCATACGAAAGCGGAAATTGCGCACGCAGCCTGGACCCAAAAAAGACTCAGAAATGCCTAGTTGTTGTGTTGTCGGGTGTCAGAATCGTAGCAGTGATGGGGTTAAAATGTTCAGAATTCCAGCGGGATCTCACCCATTCCAAAAAAATCGCGACGTCTATGGCTACAAGCCATCAAACGTGTAGACTGGGATGAAAGCACCATCAAAAATGCGCGGGTTTGCAGCGCCCACTTCATCACAGGTAAGATCAGGCTATTTATTAAATCTTTCTTTTTTATTCTTTCTAGTCTTCGTTTATTGATGTAGCAAAATACTTTGGTAACGTTTGTCTGATTAGCTGGGTCATAGTTACACAATGTAATGAATATTGTTAGCATGTTAACTTAGCTTTGCATGCAGTTTTGTTTGTAGGAGAGCTCTCGCTTGACTCAAGCAGTCCAGATTTTGTGCCATCATTATTTGTGTCTGCCGAAAATCACAATTTTAAAGCAAGGATGGAAAGGTAAAATTGTGTGCCCTCACTCTAAATGCCAACTTACGCTGACTGCTCTAACCTAGCTCCCGCCCCGTTCAGCTTCATTTCTGCTCTCTGCCTCTCGCTTTTTACGCAGCTCAGATTTCTCTTAACTGCACTCTTTACACTATCATTCCTTTCATGCCATTACCTCCTGCAAATTGCTGTTTAGTGTTGGTATTTGCTGTTGTAGCTAAAGCCACATTGCCATCACATCACTGGCATAATTTGATTAAAACAAAATGAATATGAATGTCCCATTGTTAATCAAGTTGTACATGCCCGCACATAACATAATCATATGCGTCTAAAGACTTGTAGGCACGAAGTTTTTCGTGGGTGTACACTGAAGTCTTGTCAATAAGGTACGAGTATATATCTGGCCATTGTATACCAGGGAACTTACTAACATCGTCCGTCCACTCTTTAATAAAATGCGGATCCGGTAGGCGATGTCCACTTGTTAGAGTTAACTTATTTATGTAGCATTCTCGATCTTGTAACGACAATTGTTTGGCATAATCTGACAGCTCATAATGCCGGTCTATGGGCAGCGCCATTGTTTCTGGGTCCAGGCTGCGCGCGCATCCTGGCAACGGTCGGTTTGTTTACAAACATGCGAAGGGGTCTATAGGTTTAGACTTTTGCATTTTTTAACATGTTGGAAGTATATTGCATTATACAGTAAAAATATTGCATTATACAGTACACTGCAGTATTTTGTAGTATGCCTTTTTCATGTGCAAACTACTGCATTTGCATTCGAAATATTGCATTTACTGCAGTAATACTGTAGAAAAAAGCATTTGATACTGCAGTACCACGCAGGTTTTTTCATAAGAGGGATGACCAATTTTCGACTTCACATCATCTGCAAACATTCTAGGCTACCATTGACAGAAGTTACCGACTGCCCTTAAGATATACAACACGCTACGTTTTGTTGAGCACATCAATAAAGAGGTAGTGATTCAATAAGAGCGCGAGAGGAATTGTAATCAGGTTTCGTTGGTTACCGCATCGAATATGCAACCTCGAGTGACGGCTTCGAAGTTAAATGAAGAACTAGCCTGTACTGTTGGTGTTGTAAATGCACAGAATAATGGCTAGGAAGCTCTTGAGTACACGTGAAACACAACCGTTTCTGTTACAAATATAAAAACGACGTCTCTAACCGACGTTTCAATCCCCGACTCGCTCTAGCCACCTGGCTGCACCGCTGCACTCAAGTCAGAGACGCGAAGGAGGAAGGGGAGGGGGTGAAGAGGGGCGGGGGGTTGGGCAAAGCGTTCCATTCTGGCTTTGAGTTTTCTCACAGATCAGTGATATCAACTTCAGCGAAAACTTGACTGAAATGCGAGTTCGGACGACATGCGTACTTTTTAATGTGAAAACTAGGGCTGTAACAATATGCGTATCGAAATCGCGATACGCAGAGCCACGATCCGTGTCACGATACAAGGCGGCAGAATCGCGGTACACCCTTTCAAACTTCTCCTCAGCCCAAAAACAGAGGTGCTTCCAAACTTCAATTTATGAATACTTTACTTTTTATTTAAATTACATTTTAAACTTACTTAAATTACTTTTATTTTTTATATCTATTAGTAAGTCGTTTTTTCGCCGACCTGCGACAATCTTCTGCGAGTCACGCAACGTCCACACTCGCCACTGGCAGAGCATTCATTTCTTTTAAGCGGTCGCCATTCTGGTTGCGACGCGGGGAGCGAATCTGTAAACAAGCAGCTCATTGGCTGGCTAGGTGTGCCACAAGCCAATCACAATCACTTGACCGGAAAGGCATGCAGTGTTGCCAGATTGGGCAGGTTTAGGTGCTTTTTGGCTGGTTTTGAACATATTTTGGGGTGGAAAACGTTAGCAATATCTGGCAACACTGAAGGCATGTCTGCTTGGGCGGAAGCCTTCTGCGGCAGTTACATTTTCACACGCGAGCAACGTTTCACTATAAAAATTCCGTAATTTCCATCTGTTTTCCGCGATCACAGAAAATCATTGGCCCTATGAGAGAGAGACAGTGAGAGAGCCACCCCCCCCCCCCAAAAAAAATCTTAACGGATTTACACGATTTAGAAAAATGACTTTTTCAGAACCGAAAAAAACAGAGCTTCCGGCTCAACAGTATTATTTTGAGAAATAAAACAGTCTTTGGATATACATTTGTTCATTTTTGCATACATATTACTCATTCTCTGCAGTGGTCTGAATTATTTGTTATTAAATAGTTAATGTAAGTAAGTAAAAGTCAAATTTACTACTTTAAAAATACATTTAAAAAAGTCGTGGGTGTATCGAATCGTGGGTCAAAAATCGCGATACGAATCGAATCGTGAGTTGGGTGTATCGTTACAGCCCTAGTGAAAACGTAGTCTTACAATGAGGTAAAAATTTGTAGCAGCTATACAAGATGCATACAGGTTGGCAGGTATGCCTATCCCAGCTGACTACGGGCTAAAGGCAGGGTACACCCTGGACAAGTCGCCAGGTCATCACAGGGCATGATTCAAATTGAAATTTATAATTCAAATTCAAATGAATCAAACTTACAAAGTATTAAGCATTCACCAGAGAAATCTGTTGTTTTCTTATACTAGAATAAGGTAGAGTTAGGTATTCAAAATAACGAACGATATGATGGGTCAGTACCGGTATCAGTGTCTAGAGCGGAAGGATATGATGGTTTAATACCAGGATCTGTGTCTAAAGCTGAACAATATGATGGTTTAATAGCAATGTTGGTGTCTAAAGCTGAACAATATGATGATTTAATCCTGATAACAGTGTCTAGAGCTGAAGGATATCATGACATAATACCAATATTGGTGTCTAGAGCTGAACAATAAGATGGCTTAATCCTCTGGGGTCGAGAGCTTCGCCAGTGAAGCTCAATAAGTTTAGAATGAGTAGGTCGTGTATTGAGGTAAATATCTTTGTGAGTTTTTATCATACAAGCATGATAAACATATTGACAGAAACTTTATATTTTACACTTTCCTATGTACCCACTGCCAAATAATATTATCTCATCTCATTATCTGTAGCCACTTTATCCTTCTACAGGGTCGCAGGCAAGCTGGAGCCTATCCCAGCTGACTACGGGCGAAAGGCGGGGTACACCCTGGACAAGTCGCCAGGTCATCACAGGGCTGACACATAGACACAGACAACCATTCACACTCACATTCACACCTACGCTCAATTTAGAGTCACCAGTTAACCTAACCTGCATGTCTTTGGACTGTGGGGGAAACCGGAGCACCCGGAGGAAACCCACGCGGACACGGGGAGAACATGCAAACTCCACACAGAAAGGCCCTCGCCGGCCACGGGGCTCGAACCCAGGACCTTCTTGCTGTGAGGCGACAGCGCTAACCACTACACCACCGTGCCGCCCCAAATAATAGTATAGTTTTTAAATTACCTAAATTAGATGAAACATAAAACTTGTCACCTTCCTCAGTCACACCAGAGTCAGAGCTCAGAGCGCCCACTTACGCATTCATAAAAGACTGTTCCCATGGTAATGGCATGCTGATCACTTTCACTCTTTTGGTTTCGATTGGTTTCTCTTTCGTGGTGGGAACACCCACCGTAAACAGGATAAAATCTGTCAGACATAGTTTCGGCTATTTGGAGGTAAAACTTGTTGTGAGATGGCACATGGATTTTATGCACTTCAGATGATTCAGGACAGTGATTCAATTTCAGGACCACGAATCAATTCATGATTCAGTTCATGATTCAGGACAGCAATTCAATTTACGCTCAAGAACTGTGACACTGATGATGAGCGGTGCCTTTTTTTTCTTTTTTTTTTTTACTTTGACTTGATCCAACCAAAGATCAACTCAAGTAAGTGTAAATATTTCTTCTATTTCTGATGAACAGATCGATTGATATGCGTGCGCCATAGTGCATACACAGGAAAAATGACTGAGCAGTTTTCCCAGAGTTAAAAGTATTTTCCTCAAAAATAGTTAATTTTGCTCTGTTTTAAGTTTAGAGAGTAAAATTTGGCGTTGGAGTGGGAGCAAAATTACAGAGTAATTGTGTAACAGACTAACAGAGTTGGTTGTGGCTCTGAACTGAGTAAAACAGTGCAAGAGTTAATTTCAAGACACACTGAATAGAGTCAAATACCAAAATAAAGTCAAATACCAGATAAATGAAGCTGTTGTAAAAAGCAGTTTTAGAACTGTGCTGAAATGTGTGAAAAAACATGACCTTATCCATTGGGACTTGACCTGATGGGATTAAGAGTTGGCAGTGGGAGGGGTTTTCACTCTTCTCACTGAATGGGAATGGAAATTTTTACTCTTCTCATTGAATACCCCTCCCACTGCCAACCCTTTATCCCAAAACAATAGGACATAATTTTTTTTGATGGCCAGTTAATTGTCCAAATCAATGGAGCGGATTTAAGTTTTTGTGCTTGATCCATTCCTAAGACTGAACAGAATCACCTCAGGTGATCAAAATGGTTCGACACAATGGGTAAGGTCATGTTTTTTTCACACATTCCAACACCATTCTAAAACTGCTTTTTACAACATCTTCATTTATATGTTTTTTTTTTTTTTAAAGTACAATCATGACATACATTCTACAGAGATATTATTGGAGCTGAACTTGTGCTGAATACAAAAAAAGTCATATGACTTTGAAAATACTGCTTAGATTTGTTGAAACTGACAACAAAATAAGAGCGTGCCAAAATCATTAGAGTGCCAGAAAATACCCTCAGACCCCAGAGGGTTACTACCGATATCAGTGTCTAGAGCTGAACAATATGATGGTTTAATACCAATATCGGTGTCTAGAGCTGAACGATATGATGATTTAATCCTGATATCGGTGTCTAGAGCTGAAGGATATCATGATATAATAATGATATCAGTGTCTAGAGCTGAACAATATGATTTAATCCTGACAGCGGTGTCTAGAGCTGAACGATATGATGATTTAATACCGATATCGGTGTCCAGAGTGGAAGGATATGATGATTTAATCCTGATATCAGTGTCTAGAGCTGAAAGATATCATGATACGATAACGATATCAGTGTCTAGAGCTGGACGATATGATGATTTAATCCTGATATTGGTGTCTAGACCTGAAGGATGTCATGATATAATAATGATATCGGTGTCTAGAGCTGAAGGACATCATGATATGATACCGATATCGGTGTCTAGGGCTGAAAGTTATGATGAGTTAATACTGATATCATGATAAATTACGTTATAGTACCCTGTTCTGTGATATCGCGGGTATTGTGATCAGCACTCGAAACTAACGGTGTCCCGATGTCCCGGGGACCATAAAAAATGTCATCGGGACACAAAATTATCATATCTGGGACAATCCCGGGACAATGGAAAAAAATAGATCTAGAAAAAAAGTTCTACATTAATATTATTTACAAAGCCGTAACACATACGTAGACATTCACCTAATTTGTCAATTTTAATTTTAAAACGTTAACAGCGAAAAATACATAGTAGCTACACTTTCGATGCACCTGCATCCGTAGGCTACAGAGCAGCGCATTCTGTTCTAGAATCTTCGGCCGGAGTCCGCATTATATGGACTTGGAATGGAATTGCTACCGCACACGCTGCGCCGACTCTTGGCAGAACAAAAATGCTTAAGTGGTTGAAGCGGACCGACCGCGGGGAAGAAACTGAAAGCCCAGACATAACGTCTCCGGGACCTTCAGGATCCAAAGTGTCATCGCCTGGTCTGCAGGCAACGCTAGCAACTGAATGAACTTAATGAACACTGTTAGACACGTTATAAAATACAACAGGAATGATGTGGATGATATTGACGGAAGATACCGTTCAACAGAATAAGTGAGTTTTCTTGGTGTCTTTCTAGTTCAGAAAGTTTAGTCAGTCAGCAGCACAACTAGGCTCGCACCTGGCACTATGCTGATGTTGCTAACATTGGCACCCACGTTTCGGCAGCGAAAGTTCATAAAATGGGTAACGGAAAGTTCATAAAAATGGATAACGGTAATGGTGAAAATTATAAGTTGGCCTTATAAGTGCCAACAGATATTCAAGGTATAAGTAGATGAAATGAACATAAAAGGGGTCTTATTTTCAGCTAAAGTGTACTGCAGATGTAGGGAGTTGAAACATTTTCTGAATGAGCTAGTTGGCCCCTTTAAATAAACGGGTATCTATTCATACAGTGAGATCGCCAAAGTTTAATAAACTGAAAATGCAATAACTGTAATTTTGAAGTAGATGATGTATAGGACATGTGTCGCTTGTGTCTTGTGACTTATTGTAAAAATGATATAAAGGGTTCAAAATCGCATAGTTACAAATATAATAGTAACTTCATATGATAATATTAACCACTGGTTATTTCAGAGAGGAAAAAAATGGGGACACTATTGCTTCCATTCGGGACAATACAACACAGAATTCGGGACCACTGGGGGACACAAAGAAAAAAAGTTAATTTCGAGCCCTGATTGTGATATATTTTTATAACTTTGATTCCCAACTCTGACTCGATTTACTTTAAAATTGTAAAAACTGCAAAAACATTTAAAGTATAAATTGTTATTCAACATGAGAAAGTTTTTCTTTGTCAGTTTTAAGTTATTTATTTTTTTGTAAACTTAATATAAGCATCTTATCAAACTTTAGTTTATTTATTTATTTGTTTTACTGTTGTCAGTTTATTAGGAATCATTTCTACAGTGTCGTAGAAAAGTATCTTGATATGATATTTTTGTCGTATCGCTCCACCCCTACTGGTATCCATTACCGTGTTCCTTTATTCATACTTGTACACTGGGGTTTCTGTGGTTTTTGCTCCTAATTGAGCCCAGTAACGAAATAGAACAAATCATCTTTTCATTGAGGATGATCGGTGACACCATGGAACATTTTATTTTGTTGTTTCTGTTTTACCGGTTTGAACAGCGGCCATGAAAAGTGTGTGCTGCTGAGGTGCATGCTCCTGTAGCTACGTTAATTAGCTTGGATCGAGAAAAGAGTGAAAATACTTATTTTTCTTGCAGACTGTACACAACTTCTAAAACAATTAAATAAATAAACTTACACATGATGATAAACTAAACAAATCAAAAAACTTAAACATCTTACACATGCACAATATGTACACACACACACACATTTCACTTTACAGACAATTCACATTCAACTAACACAGAATTAATTAGGCTCTTACCCTCTTCATCATCATCATCATCATCATCATCATCATCATCAAACAGTCGACTGGTAAATGTGATGATTTTTTTATACCAGCATGAAAACACTTTAATTGGAATTACGACAGGAATCATTGTGCTTTCTTCCAGCTCCAGCAGCAACGCCCTCTCGCCTGCCCCCACATCATTACTGTCGCCTCGTTAGTCATTATTCCTCTCGTTAGTGTTCACTAGCACTCGACCAAAATGATCCTTTTTACCTTGTACCAGCATTAAATGTCGTTATAAATGGATAAAATGTACGACTAATTGATAAAATAAAACTGCATTCGTTGCTGTCATATAGTATAAGAGCAGTGAAACACTTCAGGGTGGTAACAGTGGCTGCGTCGTTGATTATTTTCCAGTAACAGCACAACAGTTCTGTTACAGCAGCGACGGTATCACTCTTACATCTTGTATTTCTGAATAAACATCCAAACACTGAGACATTTCATGTATAAATATATTCATCATTTCTTTCTTTTGAGCACTTTCTCCTCGTATCATTTCTCGCTCCGTCTCTCGAGGTTACCCGGTTGAACTCAGTGTGCGCATTTGTGACTCCAGTTGTCAGGGAAACCGATACAGTGATGGCAAATGTCCGTAACCTCAGAGATTCGTTAGTGACAGGAGGGAAGGATAAAAAGTTGTTTTGGCCATCGAGAGCCATCAGGACTTTATAAATGTGTGTTTGAAGGGTACAATATTGACATCCTGTTGTTACAAAACACACACACACACAAAAAGCTTCGATTAACACCTCTGTGCCCTGCACACATGTGGAAAAACAATTAACACCCTACAGGTCTGATGAAAGACGGTGCTTCTAAACGAGCAGCTCGTCTGGTTCACAAAGTTCACTCTGTTTTTAATATTCAAGCTTCACAGCAAAGATCTTGACTTAAAACGTTATGTCTTTACCTTTTGTCTTTTGCATTTTTCAGGACGTGATGTGAAAAAGACAGTGCGATCTGTGTGAGGATGGTCACAGCCGAGGTGGGGTTTTTTTGACACTGTGAAGGTGTGACGAGCTCGTTTGCTCATTTGCAGCCTCGGCACGTACACACGAGGATGTTTTTTAATTGTGAGCGCTGCCTCGGCCACCGCTGTCACGGTGTCACAACGTCAGAAGCGAATCAAATTTTAAAAAAACAACAACAAAAATATATATATTTTTTTAAAATCCATTTGCTACATAATTGAAAAGAAAAAAAATTACATGTGGGCACGGCGATGTCAAACCCCATGGAGGAATTCTGTATACTTCAGAAGTCCACTGATCGATGTTTGGTTGTTTGTTTGTAGATGAACATTTTCTCCTTTTTAAATGAATTAATTAATTTGTGATTTTTAATATTAATCCAACCATCCATTATCCGTAACTGCTTATCTTGTGCAGGGTCGCGGGTAAGCTGGAGCCTATCCCAGCTGACTACGGGTGAAAGGCGGGGTACACCCTGGACAAGTCGCCAGGTCATCACAGGGCTGACACATAGACACAGACAACCATTCACACTCACATTCACACCTACGCTCAATTTAGAGTCACCAGTTAACCTAACCTGCATGTCTTTGGACTGTGGGGGAAACCGGAGCACCCGGAGGAAACCCACGCGGACACGGGGAGAACATGCAAACTCCACACAGAAAGGCCCTCGCCGGCCATGGGGCTCGAACCCGGACCTTCTTGCTGTGAGGCAATAGTGCTAACCACTGTACCACCATGCTGCCCGATTTTAATATTAAGTTGATTTTAAAATATCAGAAAAGACAGCGTCATGGGAAAAAAACAGCGACAATGTTATTTGGCATTTATGGAAGGAGTCTCCTGTGTAAGAGGTAAAGCTCTAACTTTACAGAGGAGTTTATGCTGTTTAAGCAGCGCATACTTAACAGTTATTCCAAGAACTCGAGTCGTACATGAGCTGATGGCGCTATAAGCTGTGAACAACGAGATTGAGTGGAATAACTGTTTTATTCTATCCACAGTCACTGGATTTTGAGAAACAGCATTTATTTTTTGCAAACTTGATGAATGAAAACTTCATACAAAACATCTGACTAAATCATTTCCGCTATGAATGTAAACAAACCGGCGAAATGACAGTAGCAATTTGTGAAAAATGCTGTAAGAATAATTCTTGAAAAACAAAAAAAGATGGTCTTACCATTAAATGCTTTCATTCCATATTTTGTTACTTTTTTTCATATTTTGTTTTTTTTCTTCTTCTTTAGGGTTTTTTTGGCAGTTGGCAGACCAACTTAAAGGTGCATTACCGCCACCGACTTGGCTAGAGTGTGGAACAGGAGATATTTTTTTGGGGGGGGACCTATATTCTTTTATAACCCCGATTCCAAAAAAGTTGGGACAAAGTACAAATTGTAAATAAAAACGGAATGCAATAATTTACAAATCTCAAAAACTGATATTGTATTCACAATAGAACATAGACAACATATCAAATGTCGAAAGTGAGACATTTTGAAATTTCATGCCAAATATTGGCTCATTTGAAATTTCATGACAGCAACACATCTCAAAAAAGTTGGGACAGGGGCAATAAGAGGCTGGAAAAGTTAAAGGGACAAAAAAGGAACAGCTGGAGGACCAAATTGCAACTCATTAGGTCAATTGGCAATAGGTCATTAACATGACTGGGTATAAAAAGAGCATCTTGGAGTGGCAGTGGCTCTCAGAAGTAAAGATGGGAAGAGGATCACCAATCCCCCTAATTCTGCACCGACAAATAGTGGAGCAATATCAGAAAGGAGTTCGACAGTGTAAAATTGCAAAGAGTTTGAACATATCATCATCTACAGTGCATAATATCATCAAAAGATTCAGAGAATCTGGAAGAATCTCTGTGCGTAAGGGTCAAGGCCGGAAAACCATACTGGGTGCCCGTGATCTTCGGGCCCTTAGACGGCACTGCATCACATACAGGCATGCTTCTGTATTGGAAATCACAAAATGGGCTCAGGAATATTTCCAGAGAACATTATCTGTGAACACAATTCACCGTGCCATCCGCCGTTGCCAGCTAAAACTCTATAGTTCAAAGAAGAAGCCGTATCTAAACATGATCCAGAAGCGCAGACGTCTTCTCTGGGCCAAGGCTCATTTAAAATGGACTGTGGCAAAGTGGAAAACTGTTCTGTGGTCAGATGAATCAAAATTTGAAGTTCTTTATGGAAATCAGGGACGCCGTGTCATTCGGACTAAAGAGGAGAAGGACGACCCAAGTCGTTATCAGCGCTCAGTTCAGAAGCCTGCATCTCTGATGGTATGGGGTTGCATTAGTGCATGTGGCATGGGCAGCTTACACATCTGGAAAGACACCATCAATGCTGAAAGGTATATCCAGGTTCTAGAGCAACATATGCTCCCATCCAGACGACATCTCTTTCAGGGAAGACCTTGCATTTTCCGACATGACAATGCCAAACCACATACTGCATCAATTACAGCATCATGGCTGCGTAGAAGAAGGGTCCGGGTACTGAACTGGCCAGCCTGCAGTCCAGATCTTTCACCCATAGAAAACATTTGGCGCATCATAAAACGGAAGATACGACAAAAAAGACCTAAGACAGTTGAGCAACTAGAATCCTACATTAGACAAGAATGGGTTAACATTCCTATCCCTAAACTTGAGCAACTTGTCTCCTCAGTCCCCAGACGTTTACAGACTGTTGTAAAGAGAAAAGGGGATGTCTCACAGTGGGAAACATGGCCTTGTCCCAACTTTTTTGAGATGTGTTGTTGTCATGAAATTTAAAATCACCTAATTTTTCTCTTTTAATGATATATTTTCTCAGTTTAAATATTTGATATGTCATCTATGTTCTATTCTGAATAAAATATGGAATTTTGAAACTTCCACATCATTGCATTCCATTTTTATTTACAATTTGTACTTCGTCCCAACTTTTTTGGAATCGAGGTTGTAGGTATTTCTGTTTCTTTTAAATACTTCATATTTTGTTGGGGTTTTGTTTTTGAGTAGAGTTTTTATTTCGTCCTCAGTTGGTTCAGCAACATGCTCCGCCATTTTGTTTTTCTCTACTCATGGTATATGAGCTGATAGCCTAGTAGTAGAGTAGCCAATCAGAGCTCACAATTGCTCATATCCAGTGAATGTGTATAGAATAAACAGAGGATATTACAGGGTGTGTGAAGATATTAAGTTTTATCTTGGAGTGGTGAAGGTATATTCATGAGTGAGTGAAGCAACAGAGTGAAAATATTTTCAACATGAGAAGATAAACTTCATATCTTCGTGCCACCATGTAATGTTCTTTATATTATATGGACACAGCCACAAAAAAAATGCAAGTTAATTAATTTTGAATCGTCTTTAATTTTGAATCGGTTTGCCATTTTGATAACACATGTCTTGTCAGCAGGAAAATACCGGGAATGACATCATCAGAGTGAAATATCGGGAATTATTATACATACGGGACACTTTTTTCATGGAATAAAAACATGTATTCTGTTCCCTTCTAGCGGAGTTACTGATGGCATGCAATATTGTTATCATGCCGCTTATCGTCCATGTATTACACCACTCTCCCCAATGGAGAATGAGTGTGCAATATTGTTATAATACCACACGTTGTCAAGACAACACGATGTCACACATGACGATCCAATGACAAAACTTTTCTGTTGCGCATGCACACAATCATTTCTTTGTCAGCCAGGAGAGAGAGAAAACGGGGTTAATTCAGTGCTCGGTTTAAGCACTAAATAAATAAACTGAAACTAAAAAGACACACTGAACACCCGAAAGGCTACCAAAACTTCACTGGATATTCTTCACGCATATTTACAAGAAAAAAACATACCAATGGACATTGAAAAACTGGAAAAGAGACACATCGGAGACGTAAAACATCCGTGCTAGTGAGTGACTGACAGTTCATAAACATGGCGGCGAGGTTTGCTTCATTAAAAGTGGAATATTTAAAGAGAAAGACGCACAGAATACCCAACAGGCTACCAAAACTTCCCTGGATATTCTTCATGCATTTAATCTTCCACATTAAATATATGGAAAAACTGGAAAAGAGACATCGGAGACGTAAAACATCCGTGCTAGCGAGTGACTGTGACAGTTTGTAAACAAACATGGCTGCAAGGTTTGCTTCATTAAAAGTGGAAGATTTAAAGAGAAAGATGCGCTGAACACCCGAAAGGCTACCAAAACTCATCTCATCTCATCTCATTATCTGTAGCCGCTTTATCCTTCTACAGGGTCGCAGGCAAGCTGGAGCCTATCCCAGCTGACTACGGGCGAAAGGCGGGGTACACCCTGGACAAGTCGCCAGGTCATCACGGGGCTGACACATAGACACAGACAACCATTCACACTCACATTCACACCTACGGTCAATTTAGAGTCACCAGTTAACCTAACCTGCATGTCTTTGGACTGTGGGGGAAACCGGAGCACCCGGAGGAAACCCACGCGGACACGGGGAGAACATGCAAACTCCGCACAGAAAGGCCCTCGCCGGCCACGGGGCTCGAACCCAGACCTTCTTGCTGTGAGGCGACAGCGCTAACCACTACACCACCGTGCTGCCTCTTCACAAATATTTACAAGAGAAAAACATACCAATGGACAATGAAAAACTGGAAAAGAGAGCAATAGCAGAAATATAAAGTTCTACTTGGAGGTGAGGAAAAGTGATGGAGACTTTTCCAAAAGGACTTCACTCAGCAAAGCCCTTTTGTTTTGAACAACTGCAATGGAACAATTAACTACGACCAAAAGTAACTGTGAACTTGAACTGTCGACCTGGATAGAGCTTGTATATAAGTTGGGTTGTTGTTCAGGCTTTTTGGACTTGTACCATCTTTATTGTTTGAACTTTGACTTTGTATAGTACATTGGATTGACAGAACACTGAATTACATTTGATCAGAATCAGCATTCAATATTGGTAAGTTACTGCCCTGTTCTTAACTTTTTGTAAAATCTATAATTGTTCCATCAAATGTTTATGTATAATAATAATAATAATAATAATATTGGCTGCCTTTTTTCATGGTATATCAGATATATTCCATTCAGCTACTCATCTTCGACTCATTCAGTATCATGCTAGCTGAATGGAATATATCTGATATACCACTCAAAGCCAGACGATATTATTTAAATATGTCACTCAGATCCACGATGTATTTCATCTGAAAAATGCGAGTTTTTCAACACGAGAAGATAAACTTCATATCTTCAAGCCAGCGTGTGATTTTCTTTTTATTATATAGACACGTTCACAAAAAAAAAGTATCCAAATTTATCAAAGCAATTCACCAATTTCCTCAAGAGTGACATGTAGAGGTTTTGGTTTTGGTTCTCCATGTCCCGGATGGAGCTTGTATGAAAAATATGAGTAGTGTATTTCCCAGTAAAACATTCATGTCCATATATTATATATAAGTTGAGCATCACTCTCCATCCAGCATCCAGTCACTAAAAGAGGTCATTGTTGAAGAATGGAAAAAGATTGATGTTGCAAAATGTCGCCAACTTGTTCATTCCATGCCTAGAAGACTTGGTGCTGTCATTAAAAATCATGGAGGCCATACAAAGTACTAGATGTAGTAGTTTTTGTTGTGGGGTGTACTCATTTTTGCACCACCCTAATTTGAGTAAAACTGAAAAAATGTGTAATCTAAGTTATATTATTAACCTTACTTTCACGTTATAAGTTAAACAGATGTTATATTAAACTTTGTCTTGTCAACATTTTGGAAATTGTGTGTGTTCACTGAGATATTGTTTAAAATGTTACTTTTCAAAGGGGGTGTACTCATTTACGCTGAGCACCGTGTGTGTGTGTTTCATTTCAATAAATCAATTCTGGTGAAGGAGTGACTGTTTATAGCTGCTATAACAAAAGCAAGAACTTGTTTCATGGACATTTCATTAAATGTAAAACGTACAATGTGTCTTTCTTTAATTAAAAAAGCACTAATCGTAATTGTTGGCAACCTGCTGAGAGGAATATAAAACACTTCAGGATGAGTTTGTGGGAACAGTGACTCCACTTCATCACGTCATCATGCAGCTGATTAGTTTCCTGTAACAGCACACCGCCAGGTGTTTCAGTTTTGGAGGAATGATGCCGATGTCTGAAACGTCTCCCCTCTGCATTCATGCAGATTTTTATCCAATACACAGTAAATCTTCTCCCACGTCGTGTGCTGCAGTGATTTCTACAGAACAGAAATATAGAAATAAGCGAATCGCTACAAACCATCTGGCAGCGAGTCCTGATAGTTTTGCTCAACCGTGTGTTTCAGATAATCACCGGTGTTGTACTGCATGATATAAAACACTTGACCCGACTATTAGAGTCTGCACTCTGGAGTGATTCTGAGCTCATCAGGGGGCAGGGTTTATAATCTCAGCTAGAAGTATTCCTTCTTTGCTAAAGCATACGATGTGGTGGAAAACTGACTGTTACTCAGCACTGATGCTGGAGGCTCGTTCCATCAACGTAAAAAATTTCCAAAAAATTTCCTCTGTTGCAAAGTGAGAGGAAAAAAAAAAACCAAACAATGGATGCCTCAAAACTGCAAAATGATAGATTTAATAAGCCAATATGTCTGGATTTTCATTGATTGATTGATCTAAAACTAATAATTATTGATACAGTGTCACTTTGATTACTGTTGATGCTGTGGGCAGCCATTTTGATTTGATGTCAACTTGCTGAACTTGGGGTTGAGGAGGCCGTCCCATAGTTTTTCCGAGTCGGAGTTAGGACCTTCAGTCATAATGTTCGGACGTCATCACTGAAAAGGTGAGTTTTGAGAGTTTTATTTTGTTTTAGTCTTGCAGTATAAGGCAATAGAATGTTTCTTTATCGTCTTACTTTCATATTTCGTAGTGTTTGCGTATTTTTGGCCGATATTTTGCAACCATGGTCAATTTAGATCGAACTTTTGATAGAATCTACGGCCAGTCATTTTGCCTCGCCCCCGCCTCGCGCTCCGTCCGGTGCGGTAGTGATGTCCCGTTGCTCGCGTGCCGCAGCAGAGACCCGCGCGACCTTCAGCCGGTACAGTCGCTGTTCTTTTACCACCGCCGTTATTCTCATCTTTCCGGCGTGTTCCTGATTTTTCCATTGTGTCCTATTCCGCCATATCAAATCCCCAAACTGTATCATATTATTCATATTTAAGTGAATAATCAATTCAGTCATCATAACTTGGCATTTTTAACCCAAGCAATCAAAAAGAGGAAATTTATTCAATATTTTCACTCATCTGTGAAGGAGGGGCTTTAATTCTTCATGATGGAGTTATTTTATCTCATCTCATCTCATTATCTCTAGCCGCTTTATCCTTCTACAGGGTCGCAGGCAAGCTGGAGCCTATCCCAGCTGACTACGGGCGAAAGGCGGGGTACACCCTGGACAAGTCGCCAGGTCATCGCAGGGCTGACACATAGACACAGACAACCATTCACACTCACATTCACACCTACAGTCAATTTAGAGCCACCAGTTAACCTAACCTGCATGTCTTTGGACTGTGGGGGAAACCGGAGCACCCGGAGGAAACCCACGCGGACACGGGGAGAACATGCAAACTCCACACAGAAAGGCCCTCGCCGGCCCCGGGGCTCGAACCCAGGACCTTCTTGCTGTGAGGCGACAGCGCTAACCACTACACCACCGTGCCGCCCGAGTTATTTTATATGGAAATCAATTTTACAAAAGCATTTGAATTGTAATCAAAATAATTTTCCACAGCGGAGGCCAGATAAAGCAAGATGCGATCTTTATTCTTATTAAACACGACAAACGAAACATTGAGTATTAGGTAAATGCAAAAAATAAATAGTAAAATTAGAAAATTTATTTTTTGACCATAATGTCCCAAGTGAGAGAGCAGTTTCTGAGACGGATCCATATATCTAAAGCCAGCAGTGGCTTCTAGATTATGAGCGTACTCTGATAAGTTATCACTAGTTGTTTGCACTATGGCAGCTGTTTTGGTTTGCTTGACCACCAGCAGTTTTACCGGAAGCAAAATTGCTAAGAAAAGTCACCTGACTGAAACTCAAGAATAATTTAGCCCCACATTGCTGAGGGCGTGGCTCATCTTCATTAGTTATAGACAGGAAAAACACATACTGTACAAACTAACAAATAGTGCCAGGGTATTATACAGAAACTGAGAAAAGGATGTTGGCAGGGGTACCTGCTAGGGGGGCCCGGGCGCATGAAAATTTGAAATATTGAAGCAAATTTGGGGCCCTCTGGTGCGATCTTGGCATGAAAAAGCAGTTGGGAGAAGCTCTTAAAGTAAGGTGTTTTAGGTAGTGAATTTCTGATAAAGGAATCCATTGACTCAAAGCATCTCAAGAAAATCCTGTATTTTATAGCGCATTGTGGCAGCGGGGGCGTGGTCAAGTGTCGGTCTGTGAACGGAGGGCGGAGTCAGGGAAGGTAAATGGCAGAATCACTACACCTGATGTCAGTTAACCTGTGTTTGTGTGTCTTCCCCAGTGACCGCGCCCTATAAAAGGAGAGAGAGAGAGCAGAGGAAGGGAGCTCTCTCCCCGACCAGACAACTGATGTGTGTGTGGCTGGGAGTTTGTGGACGACTGAAAAGTGTCACAATAAAGAGTTTTTGTAACTCAGTTCTCGCCTGCCGTACTTCTGTGCTCCACCCACCCGCTCTAAGTACTACACACGTAGCCTTTGTGCCTAATTCTGCGATGCTCAGTCCTGATTAGCATGGTGTGGTAAATTGGTAATGGCTGTCCCAACTACAGAAGCTGATCTTTGCACGTACATATTGAGTGTGTGTAAGCATTAGAGATTTCACACACGCCTCAAATGAAATTGCATGAAAAGTTTTGCGGCTCTCTCAACATAGCAACAACATGGCAGGCAGCTTGGGCCGGCAGCTGAACCTGGCTGTAGTATGAAACAAGGACGACGTTTGGCTGCTGTGCTGTGTGCTGGCCAATGGGAATGCGCTATTGGTTCTGAGTAGCAAATCAGTCCTGCTTCAGAAATAAGTCCACTGGCATTTAGTTTGATCTGCCAGTACAACTAACGTTGCTCATTTTTGTTTCATCATCATTTTCTCTAATAGAGGTTTTGCACCATCACGTGACCCCATAGCAACGGTAACTATGCCGCCATGACAGGGGGCACGCTTGTAGCGCTTCATTCAGCCGAGTTAGTTGTTACTGATCGGTATGGGAAGGTTTTGTTGTGTTTTTTGGATGTGCAAATCGTTTTGAACAAAACAAAGACATCAGATTCATCATCAGGAGAAAAAAACTAGAGTGATCTCTAAATGTAGAAGGGAAAATGGGGGGGGGGGGGGGCAATCAGCAGGACTCGGTGACAAAAAAAGAGGCCAAAAACCCTACGGTATGCTCATTTCCACGAAGGTAATCTCATCTCATCTCATTACCTCTAGCCGCTTTATCCTGTTCTACAGGGTCGCAGGCAAGCTGGAACCTATCCCCGCTGACTACGGGCGAAAGGCGGGGTACACCCTGGACAAGTCGCCAGGTCATCACAGGGCTGACACATAGACACAGACAACCACTCACACTCACATTCACACCTACGGTCAATTTAGAGCCACCAGTTAACCTAACCTGCATGTCTTTGGACTGTGGGGGAAACCGGAGCACCCGGAGGAAACCCACGCGGACACGGGGAGAACATGCAAACTCCGCACAGAAAGGCCCTCGCCGGCCACGGGGCTCGAACCCAGACCTTCTTGCTGTGAGGCGACAGCGCTAACCACTACACCACCGTGCCGCCCACGAAGGTAATAATTAAAAAAATTTAACTTCACAACTGCAGCAAGGTGCTCATTCTTATCCAGAGAAGTGAACATGAGTAGCACAGCGGCTCAGCACAGCCTAAACTTCACAAAGACTTAAAGTGCATTTACATTTGGGTATCCTTCAGAGTGTGTTGTGCGCATGCTTGGGAGCCAGTCATTATGGGAAACACCTGATGCTGATTTAAGAGCAATCGTCATGTGCTGTAAGGACACGGAGGCTTTGTGAAGTATTATCATTACTACTGTCACGTTTGTTTGTAGCCATATTTATGACTCTGCTTTCAGTTTTGTTTTTGTAAATATCACGCCTGCTAATACACTCTTCCTGCACTTAGATCCATCTACCCTCGCATACCTGACACTTCACAAGGTCTCTGTGAAAAGTGTCCTTACATGTGCGTGCTGATTGTGCTCAAATCAGCATCAGGTGTTTCCCATAATGACTGGGTTCCATGCGCATGCACAACACAAATTCCCCGAATGGGATTTTTGAAGCCTGTCATTGCAGAAAATTACTCAGATTTCTAGTACTGAACATCGAAAAGACGGGTTGACGGGTCTGTAGATAACACTCTGAATAGTGCTGTCATGTATCATGTGTGCAGCTGTAGGAAAATAAACAACACCCTGTTAGGATGGTGTTACTCTGGAGTGACCTTCACCACCCCAACATGGCTTTACGAGCCACACAGTCTTTAACTTGCAAGCATTTACTGACAAATGACACATCATACTTTTTATCCATTTGTTGCTACATTTAATATAATGGAAGTTAATTCCTGTTCTAACTGAGTATACCAGTTATAAACAGTCATTCCCCGGTTCACCAGCCTCTTGTTTTCTTTCTCTTGAAAAAAAATGCAGCTCGTGCTGGTTCTGAGAAACCGTGAAGGTTGGCTGTTACAAAGCACTGACACTGGAGACTCCTTCCAGGAAATGTCACCATATCAACAATTACATGTCATTGTTGTTGCTGTTCTTACAGCCAGAACTACTGTCTGAGCTGTATTCTCAAATCTGATTGGTCCGAAGAGTGTATACACACACTCACCAGCCACTTTAAGAGGAACTTGTTCTTGATTCTAAGATTCCTGTTCTTGGCTGCAGGAGTGGAACCCAATAGCTATGTTCTTCTGCTGTTGCATGCTGAGATGCTTTTCTGCTCACCACGGTTGTAAAGAGTGATTATATGAGTTACTATATCCTTCCTGTCAACTGAAACCAATCTGGCCATTTTCCTCTGACCTCTCTGATCAACAAGGCGTTTGTTTCCACCCGCAGAACTGTCGCTCACTCACTCGATGTTTTTTTGTTTTTCGCACCATTCTGTGTAAACTCTAGAGACTGCAGTGTGTGAAAACCCCAGGAGATCAGCAGGTTCTGAAATACTCAAACCAGTCCATCTGGCTCAAACCAACACCCATGCCACAGTGAAAGTCACACTTTGAGATCACAATTTTTCCAGTTCTGATGTTTGAAGTGAACATTAACTGAAGCTCTTGATTTGTATCTGCATGATTTGATGCATTGTGCTGCTGTAAAGGGATCGGCTGATTAGAGAACTGCATCAAACAGTAGGTGGACCTGCTGGGTGTTCCTAATAAAGTGGCTGGTGAGTGTATATTATGTTTTTATGTTTATGGTATAGGGTGTTGTTTCTATAGCAACAGCTCATACACTGGGACTTACATGATTAACATCGATTCATTCATTTACCGGTATGTACAGAAAATTCACTTTTGCATGATGTGAAATACCTGTGAAAATAAAGTGGATTTCTGTCCGTAGCAACACTGTCTTCCTGCAGAGTCCCAGGAGACGGTACTTTTTGTAATGACCTTTTGCCCCATTAGCAGGTGTCTTCAAGTTAGAAAGAACACCCAGGTCCAATCGGGACCATCCTGGTAACCTTCTGTATTCCGAGTTCTGATGAGCTAGGTGCTGGTAATGAGCCAGCTGATCCTGATGCACAATCACCACCTGGATCCTGGATTGAAAATTAGCTCAATATCACACTATCGGAAAATAAATAAATAGATAAATAAATAAACAGCTCCAGAAGCTTGCACAGGTTCCTTACGAGCTTGACTGGAGACTCAGGAGGAAAAGAACCCGATTCAGATGAGATTGGGTTGTGGGGTAACGTCAGCCATGTTGGTGGTTTTCCTCTCTGCTACCCTGAGATAATTACAGACCAAATTACTCTTCGGATAATTTTTATGTACCATCTGGCTCTCCGATTCCTCAGGCAGATGCTGCCTCTCGCATTTTGACCTCTGCTGCTTGCCGTAGTTAGTTGCCCAGCATGCACATTAAACACTTCTCTAATCATGTGATCCTCAGCAGACTGATTAAAGGGATGATAAGAACAGCAGGTGCAGAAATGAAGCCGCTCTGTACGCTGCACATATAGAACATCACACGACTTTTAGTTTCGCTGACCTCTCCTTAATCATCGACATTAATTATATCACAGTGTTATTCCATGGAATTCTCCATTTTGGTGTGAATTTATTTTCTAGAACAAGCACTCCAGTCATAGTTCAAATCCTAGGTTTATATTAATGCGCTGGCTATCGTTTCTATAGCAACAGGGACTTGTACAGGTACAGCACCACTAATGATAATAAATAAACGAGTGCTTTGAGAGCACAATATCCCCCACTGGCAACTACATCTATGATATAAGTGCTTAATACACCCTTATGAAATTGTCAAAGGAGAAGTTTGGTAATCAAGGGCCCTAACTCTGGTGAAATGTGACCGAATTGAACGAAATTGTAATATGCGACATATAGAAATGCCTTTTGCAAAGTTTCAGGAAATTCCTCCAAGAATTGTGAGAGGAGTTCATTTCAGAAGACAAGCACACCCTCATGAAATTGTCAAAGTACAAGTTTGGTATTCAAGAGCCACAACTCTGGTAAAATGTGACTGAACTGAACAAAATTACAATATGCATATAACAAAGAATCCTGTCAAGTTTGGTGAAATTCCTCCAAAAATTGTGAGAGGAGTTGATTTCAGAAGGTGAGTACCCTTCCCGGGAAGAAATGGATGGACGGACAGACGGACATCGCCATGACATAATCCCCCTTCGGGCCTTTCAGCCAGCAGGGGATATAAATGGAAAACAAAATCTTGTCCAGTTATTGATCTGTGAGGAGATGTTTGTTTATTTATGGAAGGAGTCTTCAGTGTCAGATGTAAAGCTGTAACTTAACGTTTTCCGAAATCCTCAGGATCGAGGAGTTTATGGGATTTTTTTTTTGCAGTTACTTGGTAATATGTCAAGCTACATTTTTTCATCTCTTTAATTTTTTTCTAATAGAGAATATGAAAGAAGGAAAGCTGGTTGTCAGGTACGTGGTAGGCGGATGTAAGTGCAGAAGTGATCAGTTTAATAATAACAGGGATGTTTACAGTATATACAAAGTGCAAAAACACACACAAAGGCAAGCAGTCCAAGACAGCAGGCAAAATCCAAATTGTAAAACAGGCAAAAGGGTCAGGCAAGGCGCAAACAGGATAGCAGAGGCAAATCAAAAACAGGAACAAGAAACAGGCACAGGAATCATCTCATCTCATTATCTGTAGCCGCTTTATCCTGTTCTACAGGGTCACAGGCAAGCTGGAGCCTATCCCAGCTGACTACGGGCGAAAGGCGGGGTACACCCTGGACAAGTCACCAGGTCATCACAGGGCTGACACATAGACACAGACAACCATTCACACTCACACCTACGGTCAATTTAGAGTCACCAGTTAACCTAACCTGCATGTCTTTGGACTGTGGGGGAAACTGGAGCACCCGGAGGAAACCCACGCGGACACAGGGAGAACATGCAAACTCCGCACAGAAAGGCCCTTGCCGGCCACGGGGCTCGAACCCGGACCTTCTTGCTGTGAGGCGACAGCGCTAACCACTACGCCACCATGCCACCGCACAGGAATCAGGAAATCAAGAACATGGGTATAAAGGATCGGTAATGTGTACAGACATATCATAATACTTCGCACTGATCATGCATCAGCACAGTCCTTAAATAGGTGCACACATAGCTCTTTAATTAAGTTCAGGTGCACATCATTAACGGCACACGTGCTGGAGACCACTCGGCACACATGCAGCCCGAGGCACACCTTCAGGTGCACATGCCACAGCGCGCAGGACTGACAGAACCCCCTCCCAAAAAGCTCTCTCTGGGAGCGAAAATCCATCATACTTGGCTCTGGTGGGGGTTCGGACTCAGGCTTAGGACAAGACTTGGACTCCTAACTAGGAATGGACTTGAGCTTGGGACTTGACTTGGGTCCTAGACTTGGTTCGGATCCAGGACTGAAGGTGAACTCAAGCTCTGGGCTGGATTCGGGCTCTGGAGATGATTTGAGCTTTGGGCTGGACTCTGGCTTCAGCTCAGGAAATGACTCAGGCTTGAGCTCTGGATCTGGCTTGGACTCAGGGCTGGGCTCGAGCTCTGGAGACTACTTGGGCTCTGGGTTGGACTCTGGCTCCAGCTCAGGAGATGACTCAAGCTGGAGTTCTGGAACTGGCTTGGACACAGGGCTGGAATTGTGCTTGAGCCCCGAAGATGACTTGGCCTTTAGGGATGACTTAAAGGAGGTACGCAGAACCATGGCCTCACTTTTTGTTTATAAATGCCTTGAGACCTCAAGAATGGCAGAGGAATAGTTTTAAGCATTAACAATGAATCTAATATTGTAATTTTTATGATTAAAATGATTCATATAGGTAGCGGTCTGAGTGAATGAACTTGACATCTGTGACATCACTGCAGGAAGGCTATCGGTCTCATCGCCATTTCCGCTACACTAAAACACAGAGCTGACTGCAACTTCGAGCTTCCATTTTGAGCCATTATCGCCATGTCATGTAGATGTGTTGCTGGCGGGTGCAGCAATACAACAGAAGAGACAAGAGACAGTATTCCAGGCACATTGTTGACCATTTCAACGACAGCAGAGACACCAGGAACCTGTGGCGGGGATTGAGACCATCACAGACTACAAGCCCTCGCCGCAGACCTGTGACAACTCTACATCTCTGTTGAATCAGTTGAACGACTTCTTCGCTCACTTTGAGGCAGACAACAGCACCACGGCACAGAAGACCCCACCACCTCCCGGTGGCCAGGTGTTGACGCTGTCCCCAGACAGCGTGAGGAGAGCTCTCAGGACGAAAAGCCCCGGGTCCTGATAACATTCCTGGTCGTGTCCTGAGAGATTGTGCCGAGGAGCTCACAGATGTCTTTACAGACATCTTCAACATCTCGTTGAGCCAGGCTGTTGTCCCCACGTGCTTCAAAACCACCATCATCATCCCGGTCCCGAAGAAGCCGTCTCCCTCCTGCTTCAATGACTACCGCCCTGTCGCACTCACTCCCATCCTCATGAAGTGCTTCGAGCAGCTAGTCATGCGGCATATCAAGTCTGCCCTCCCCCCCCACCCTGGACCCTTTCCAGTTTGCAGTGGTGTGCACAGATAGACACGAGGTGGTGCTCAAGCACCTGCCCCTCTGCCCTCTGTCCAAAAAAGTGCCCTTTTGAATTTTTTTTTTAGTTTACTGAGGCCAATGTCGACATGATCTTTTAGAAAAGCCGCGGCATTAAAAGCGTGTTTGAAAATAATGTCCCGATGTGTGCCCCCTCCGCACACACACCGGACCTCTGGCTCTCTTGCTCTGTCACGTGAACAAGCGTGCAGTGCATTCAATGTGAGGTTGCAGCAGCATAGCGTCCTGGAAGCCACGGCCTTGTCGTAGCGCAGACAACACATTGGGCAGTCAGTCAGCTCTTCCCCTGCCCCACCAGCCAGGTAACACATGAATCGAGTGAAAATGCATTGTTTGCCCTCTAAGCCCAAGCTGTAATTATTTTGTCATGAAGTAGCCCGTCACATACAGAAACAACTGCACATAAGTATTATATTTTTTGCTAGACCATTTTCAGATTTAGGAAAACAAAAATTTATTTTTCTATTTTGTTCAACTAGAGATTCCTGGCAAAGTCAAAAAGCCTTGATGTAATAAATTAACATTAAGTGGTTGTTTTACACCTTTAAAAACTAAAACGGGTCAGTGGCGACCCGAACACAAGAGGAGGGTTAAATCTCAGACTTTTATAATAAGGTGTTCCACATGCGCAAAAAAGTGCCCTTTTTTCCCCCCAGAATGTCTGTGCACGCCACTGCCAGTTTGCATATTAGTCCAACCGTTCGACCGATGACGCCATCTCCACTGCCCTCCACTTAGCCCTCACCCACCTGGAGACAAAAGACTCGTATGTCAGAATGCTGTTCATAGACTTTAGCTCAGCATTCAACACAATCATTCCTCAGCAGCTCATTCATAAACTGGACCAGCTGGGACTCAACACCTCCCTGTGCAACTGGCTGCTGGACTTCCTGACGGGGAGACCACAGGCTGTACGGGTTGGCAGCAACTCCTCCAGCACCATCACACTGAACACGGGGGCCCCCCAAGGATGTGTGCTAAGCCCCCTCCTCTTCACTCTGCTGACCCACGACTGCACACCAACATCCAGCTCAAATGTCTTCATTAAGTTTGCGGATGACACGACTGTGGTGGGTCTCATCAACAATGGTGATGAGACAATCTACAGGAGTGAGGTGAGCCGCTTGGCCATGTGGTGCAAGGACAACAATCTCCGTCTGAACGTGGAGAAGACGAAGGAGATTGTTGTGGACTTCAGGATAGAGCACACCCAGCATGCTCCACTATCTATCGATGGTGCTGCAGTGGAGAGGGTGAGCAGCAACAAGTTTCTGGGTGTGCACATCTCTGAAGACTTGTCCTGGAGCAACAAGACTGCATCACTGGCCAAAAAAGTCCAACAGTGTCTGTACTTCCTCCGCAAACTGAGGAGAGCAAAAGCCCCGGCCCCCATCATGCACACTTTCTACAGAGGCACCATCGAGAACATCCTGACCAGCTGCATCACCGTGTGGTACAGCACCTGCGCCGTGTCCTGCTGCAAGTCTCTGCAGCGCATCGTGAGAGCAGCTGAGAGGATCATCGGTGTCTCTCTCCCTTCTCTAATGGATATTTATAACTCCCGCCTCACCCCCAAAGCCATCAGGATTGCAGGTGACCCCACCCACCCATCTCACAGCCTCTTTAGCCTGCTGCCGTCAGGGAGGAGACTGCGGAGTCTCTGGGCCAAAACCAGCAGGCTCAAGAACAGTTTCACCAGGCAGTCAGGAGGCTCAACTCCCTCCCTGTTCTGCCCCTCCTCCCCCCTCTGCCCCCTGCCACAGATTCTGCTCGCACACCCCCCTGCCCCCCCTTCAGCATCTGACATGTCATCCTCACAGTTCCCCCCCCCCCCCCCCAAACACACACACATACATTCATCTCATCATTCATTAACACACTGAACTCAGGGACCGCACATCTCACTTTACCTCACTCATTTGCACTATTCCGCACTACCTCATCTTAACAGCTGCTAGTTTGTTTATACTGCTTATTTCATGTTTACCTGCTATACCTCAAGTGCCCTTGACTGTTTGTTTATTTGCACCAATTTACGCGTGTGTGTGTGTGTGTGTGTATTGAGGTATTTCACCTGATGTCACAGGGTCACGTGACGCCCCGGTGTCCGCCATTTTGAACGTCAAGCTACATACTAACGCTGCAGACAGAGAGGGAGAACCGGCTTGAAAAAAACGTGTTACAGACACCTAGAATAGATTAATTTGTCAGTAAGCACTCTATAAATAACCATGGTGTTTGCTTGTTGTGCTGTGGGCTGCCACAACAGACAGGGACAGCGTGCAGGACGCTCCTTTTACCGGTTTCTAGTGATGGGAATTTCGGCTCTTTTTCGGGAGCCGGCTCTTTTGGCTCTTCTTACTATAAGGAGCCGGCTCTTTCGGCTCCCAAACGGCTCCTGAGATTTTATTTTTGATTTAATTGCTGCAATTAACTAGTTAATTAATTACATTATTTATATTTTATCAATAGGATGTTTTCCATTTTATTTTTTAGTTTTTGTAGCCATTGTAAAGCTTTGTAAAGTATAGCAGTGTAACAATGTTCTAGCTATAGAAATAAAACTTACTTACCAATTAATAAATTATTTTCTCACAAACATAATGCAAAACTGTGTTATATTACCAATATAAAATACACAGCTGATTTTCCCCTCCTCAGGTGCCTCACAGACTCCTCTCCCCTGTGCTCCACAGCTTTAAGCATTACACCAATTTTCGTATTTTCGCAGCTGTGAATGACATCAACCAAAAAAAGTAGGCGTACACCATGCTACTTTTTTTCCTTTGAATGGTAATAGACAACACAAAGACGCAATCGGACAGCAACTTTTTTTGTGAAAGTCTCTCTCTCTCTGAGGCACCTAAGGACAAAAAAATAATTCGGATCCCCAACTCGGCTCCCACCGAAGAGCCGGTTCCCGTCATTCACTTCAAAGAGCCGGCTCTTTGAACCAGATCGTTTGCGACCGACACATCACTACCGGTTTACTACTGACCCAGACAAGAGGGATTACAGCTGTGAAAAGACAGGATTGGGAGCCAACAGAGTACTCCAGACTTTGCAGTGATCATTTCATTTCAGGTTAGTTTATCAGTTAACGCAATTTTGATAAAATATATAGCAAAAAGTAAATGAGTCAGTGTTTGTTAACCCATCTGAGCAGTGAAACAAGGCAGTGTTAATTTGTCTAGGGTTGCATGTAGCAGACATCAGACATAAAACGCAATAACAGAGGCTAGAAAGAAACGGGACACAGAAATAAACAGGGAAATTAAGTAAAAAGAAAGAAAGAAAAAAAAAGAAAAAGAGCGCGGATCTCCAAACACATGAGAAGCCTATCTTACGCACATATCACGCGGACTCCACACACACATCGCGTCTGAAGTCATAACTCATCAGGGGAAATCGTGTCCGCATTGGCATGTTCAAAAAACAACCTCGCGTCAACAATGATACCACACGCAAGAAAAAAAAAAAAAAAAACAGTCAGGCTACTCAACAACCAACCTGGCAGCAGCAGTCGTTGTCATGTAAACACAACACTTCGGATATGCAAATGCTTCCCGTTACACACGATTGCTATGTCAATAAACATTATTTTGCCAATATTTTAGAGACACACCCCCCCCCAACATTTCCCAAATCATGTTTTCAAGGGATCTCATGTCTGTTTCAGGGGATCTCGGATCCCCCGAGTAACAAGGCAGTGTTGTGAACATAGCCTACCTTGTACCGTTTCAATCTGCTGGGGTCATCCTTCATCAAACTGTTGACTTCTGTCGACAACCTTGGCTCCATACCAAGGCTGGGTACAGTATTTGTGATAAAAGACAGATCCAATTTAACACGAATCACAGCTTACTTTCTCGTTAAAATGTGCAAAGGTCTCCACCATCTCATACTGCCTTGCACTGAAGGACTTAATCGTGCCGTCCAAAATGGCTGCATCACGTGACTTGGTCACGTGGGTGAAATACCTCAATATATGAGTGTTTAGTCTATGTCTAGTTCTTATCTCGTGTTTATACTGTTTATTTATACTGTTTATATTGTTTGTCTGAGTGTTTAGTCTATGTCTAGTTTCTATCTAGAGTGTTTATACTGTTTATATTGTTTGTTTTTTCAATTATTCTATTTTTAATTTATTGCATTGCCTGTTTGCACCGTGGGTCAGAGAGGACTGAAATTTCATCTGTACTGTATGTATAGCATATTTGACAATAAAGTTGACTTGACTTGAGAAGGTGGATTTACGTTGCATTCATGGCCCAAGAATGTTCAAACTGCAAAGATTTGGATGCGTTTTGCGAGAAGTTCACGGGCACATTGGGCGCCTACGAAGTGGTCTCTCCTCTGCTCTGCACATTTTACTGAAGACTCGTACGAGACCTCTGATCTGTTGAGGAGCGTTGGCTATAAGCCCGTATTGAAAGAGGGTGCAGTACCAACAATTAAAGGAAAAGAAAACTACAAGAAAAGGAAAGTAAGTTCAGTTGCACCAGTTCTCCCAGAGCATGAGCCGAGGGTCGTTGCTAAAACCCAGGATGGAATGGGACGTGACATATTATCACTCGTGCAGTGACCTCCCCCACAGTTGTTACTAAAACTGGTGATGTCCCATCCCGTCTCAGGTTTTATTAATTGCCTGAGCCAAGCAGGAATGGCGGAGTACTCAGTATGGAGAAAATGGAGAATGAGTGGAGCAGCCGTCTGATTTCTCCACTGGATATGCTTGCCTCAGCAGCAATATTTCCCCCTTACATAGAAGAAGTGAATGAATGGATAACTGAATGAACAACTGAAAGTCAGATTGTTAAATCAGTCTTAGTTGAGCGAGTCGGTAACAGTATTTCTTACTTTCACCATAAATTTTTATTTATATGACTTTGGTCTATAGCTGTCAAAGGCCTCAGCCTTAAAACCGGTTCCTGCTGTGACGTCACGCACTCAGGGCTGGCTGGCTGGCTGAGCAGGGCAGCTTGAATGCCAACTTTGCAGTCGATTTTAACTCTCAAAAATATATATACATTTTATTCCCATTTATGCAGCATATAAGAGTCAAGGATGGAGATACTATCCACTCAGAAATGTGACCCCTCACCGAATCCAGGGACACATGTCGGCCGAAACGAATCCGAGATAATCGCAAAAGAAGCATTTTTTTTCGAAATTTGTGATTTTGTTTTTTTCCATCATGTGCAAGTTGAGATCTTGAAGAATGCAATCAGTATTTCAGATAGATTGTTTTGCTGGAAAAGCATACATTTTTTGTTGCAAATTGTCTCGTTTTTGTCAGGACTGTAGCCTGCTGGGGGGTGTGGGTAAATTACCATATGGGCCATTCACATGATGATTTAAGTCTTTTGGGGGTTTTTTTCGCAAATCAGCTGTATGATGCAAGTTGAGCGTATGGCTACTTAACCTGCATAGAGGCGTGTAATTTCACTATGGAATGAGCAAGTTAAACAGAGCGCAGAGGAGCTGAAACACCGCGAAGCAAACAGACGCACGGTATTTACATCGGAGATAACCATTTCTAGCAAAAAAAACCGCAACCTCGTTTTCCAGATTGAATGGAATACTTGAATGATCGGATGATACACGGACCGTTCTAGGATTACATTCCATCGGCGGCATTGGTGTGTGCAAGGCGCCGTTTCTCTTTCTGATGGGGTAAGTTTATTAATCTAAGGCTGTGTGGTTATTTTTGCATGTAACGGAGAGTGTTGTGGTTTGGTTAAGCCTAGGTCACAACCGGACGTACGATTTTTTGGCCGTGCGATTTTTTGCCTTGCCCAAGTCGCTGCGGGTTTTTTTTGTTCATGGAGAAAGACGCACGTTGACCGTAAGTTTGTCTTGCAACCTGAAAAAAACGTAAGCCCCTGTAGAGTTTGTTTGACATGACAACGAACCTCTGCGGCCGGTCTGCGGCTCGAAAATCAGCACATCACACGCGGCCTCTCGTGCGTTTCATGCGCGCCCTCCGTGCGTTTCTTGCGTTTTTTGCATGTAGACCGGCCGTAGGAGCACGTACCGTACGGCCGGTTGTGACCGAGGCTTTACATGAAACTGGCGTTGTGTTAGTTGTGTCATCATTGTGCTATCTTTCTTTCTTACGGTGTGAGTAATTTTTCAACCACAAAACGTTAAAGTATACTTTAGGACTTATTTTTGTACTTCATAATTGTTTTGGGCATACTTTGCATGGAAGGAAAATTGACGTGGTGATCTTTGTTTACATGAAAGTAGCATTGTGCTAGCTAGTAGGGGGTAGAGCTTTCCTTAATATCATGCAAATGAGCACCATTATGTGCCCGCCCTACACCCAGAGTAGCTGAGATGGAAAACTTTGAGGGCGATTTTCTCCCTTTTCTGTTTTAAGAGTTATGCACTTTCAAAAGGCCACACATTCTTCAAATATTGTCAGATCTCCACATGGAAGGCATCATTGGAAAGCTTAGAAACTGTACTTTCTGAATCTGTCAATAACTCAAAATGCCCCCGGGCAGACATGTGCCCCTGGATTCTGTTTTCTGACACAAATGTATTTAAAAATAAAGGTTCTGCATACCTCCTTTAAGCTTTGGAGATGGCCTGAGCTCTGGACTGGACTCTGGCTCAAGCTCTGGAGATGACTCAGGTTGGAGTTCTGGAACTAGCTTGGGCTCAGGGCAGGAAGTGAGCTTTGACTTAGGCTACAGGCTGTGTTCGGGCTCAGTAGAGGACTTGACTTGGACTGTGGACTTGGCTTGGACTCAGGACTTGGCCCTAGTTTGAACTCTGGATGTAGCTTGGACTCTGAACTGGACTCAGGCATGGGCTCGAACTCTGTCAGCGGGTTGCTTCAGTCCTGGTTAGGACCTGACAGTGGGACGATGAAGTCTTCATGGCCAGGTGGCAGCGGGACAACAATAACGTCTTCATAGCCAGGTGGAGGCAGGATGACAACGACGTCTTTGTAGCCAGCTGAGACAGAGGTTGCGCCGATGTCCTCTAACACAGGTTCTGTAACAGGCTCGGGTTCTGGCACTGGCCTTGACTCTGGCATTAGCACTGAAGCTGGTGCCGACTCTGGCATAGGCTCTGATGCTCTAGCTGACCCAGGCACTGGCTCTGGAGTAGGCACTGACGCAGGCTCTGATGCTGCAGGGTTTCCCATACATAGACCATTGTGTGGCGCAGCGCCACACAATGGATTCCTAGCGCCACACAATCAGACTCGCGATTTTGGAAAAAAAATCCATTGCGCTAATTAAAAATAACGCAGCCTTCCCGATTCGCCTTCCGACCGCTTATTTTAAAAGGTAGCCTACGTCGTGCTCGTGATGAGCTTTATCATAGCCTTCTTGGCTTACAAGAAACGGACATCCCTGAGTCAGGCTATAAACCAATTTTGATGCATACAGTAGCAGCTTGACGCGAGGAACCGGCCTTATTGCATTATCCCGGTTATCCCGCTTCAGCAATGACTTCCCTTACGATAGGGCACTGGAGTTTTTTTTTTTTTCAGGAAGCCACGCAGAATTAAATGTTCTGATAGGGCATGCAGGCTTTGGGTAATTAGGGTAATTAGGGTAATGCTTTTTCATTGTTAGTTGCCTTGGTGTTACCTTAAGTGGTTTCTTACATCTAATTATGATATTTTATTATTATTTTGTTACATTATACTATTTATTTCATTTTAGTATTGGTTGAGGTAAGTGTTGAGTTCAATATTTAAAATAAAAACCTCCAGCTTGTTTTTTGCAATTTATTCCTTGAATGTCAACTAAAGAATGATTGAAAGATTGCCACCAAAAAGGCAAAAAAATAAGGTCAAAACCAGAGATGCACCGATTGACCGGCTGCTGATCGGAATCGGCCGATTTTCACGTGATCGGCCATGACCGGCGACCGGCCGGGCAAAATTAAAATATGCTGATTTTCTGCCGATCAAAACTTGTGTATCACAGAGATGAAAGTGGAAATACTCGCAATTCGCAACTAAAAAGACTGCAGCTCCACTGGCAGCTTGAACATGCTTTCTAGTGCGATTGTGTTGCGCTTGCGCAGAACAGTGTCAGTCCTGCGCGCCTAACGAGCTCCGGCGCATGCGCCTTTAACAAAAAAAAAAAAACACTATATTTGGATATCCAAATATAGTGATTTTTTTTTTTGTGCCAGATATTGGATGTGAAAAGAAGAAAATGTTTGTGGTTGTGTAAATTTCCCATTACAGGAATTAATACATTAGCCTATTACCAAACATCTAGTTAGATTTGTACAAAGAGAGAGAGAGAAAAAATGTCTTTTTGTTTGTTTTACAACCTTGGTTACACTTGATTCCATTGGAAATTACTCTACAAATACACATTTGACAAAGATGATAGAATGGCTATGGTATAAGTATGACTGGAAATTATTTTTGTATTTTGATACTGAATGAAGAAATGGGTTGTTCCATAAGGCATAAGTTTTCAGATCTAAATAGGCTTATGAAAGTGTGTTCCATAGCAGTAGGCAAATAATATATGAGGGGGAAGTTGTTTTTGTGCCAGATATTGGATGGGAAAAGAAAAAAATGTTTGTGTGAATTTCCTATTTCAGGAATTATGTTAATACCAAACATGAAGAAAGATTTTACAAAGAACAATGTCTTTTTGTTTGTTTTCAACCTTTGAGGCGTTTTTATTACTGAATTATATACTGAATTTATTACTGAAAATCTGGCAGAATAAAGAAAAGATAAAAAGACAATAGTCTTTGTGTGTGCTGTGAAGTGGTTTGAAAAAATGAAATCGGAATCGGCCAAAATCAGTATCGGCAGGTCACACTCCATGGAAAATCGGAATCGGCCCAAAAAGTTGCAATCGGTGCATCTCTAGTAAAAACTAAACTTTAACTTCAATGTTGGTGAGTAATTTTCATAAATTTAAAAGACAGGTTTTCCACCAACATCAAGCCCACCAAACTAATGGCCTGCCCTGTAATGTAAAGTTGGGTCGAGGAATGAAACCAGGCAGGGTTCTGGTAAAAATGGTTTTAGCTGTCTTCTCTTAAAGAACTTAAAAGAATTTAGATTGAACTGAATAATCTCAAATGCTTCTTGTAGCTTTAAAATAGTCCCAGCAGGTGACTCTGAAGAAAAATACTGTGTGTTTGAACACCGCCCGCTGTAAACACTTTGCATACACTCCAATGACTGACTCCACCGACCGCCACGACACCACCGCGCACGATTCCCTCATCGGCACAGTGGAGCACCACAAATTGCTACCTGGTCTGTGGGAAACACTGTGCTGGCTCTGGCACTGGAGCTGACTCCAACACTGGCATTGGCACTGGTTCTGGAGCAGACACTGGTGCTGACTCTGACTTCAACTCTGGCACTGGTTCTAGAGCAGACACTGGTGCTGACTCCAACTCTGGCACTGGTTCTGGAAAAGGCATTGGTGCTGACTCCAACTCTGGCACTGGTTCTGGAGCAGGCATTGGTGCTGGCACTGGCTCTGGAGCGGACACTGGCATTGGCACTGGAATAGATGCTGGCATTGGCACTGGAATAGATGCTGGCACTGGCACAGGAACAAACACTGGCACTGGCACAGGAACAGACACTGGCACTGGCTCAGGTTCAAGCATGGGTTCTGATACAGACTCTGGTTCAGGCATCGATTCAGGTACTGGTTCTGGCTGGGAAACCAGCTTTGGAGAGACAGCCTCTAAGATGGGCTCAGGAACAACAGCTTCCTCTGCTGTCTCTACATGGCTAGCCACTGGAGGGAGCTCTGGAGCAATGGCCTCCTCCACTGCATCAGCCACTGGAGGGAGCTCTGGAACGATGGCCTCTTCCACTGCGTTGGCCACTGGAGGGAGTTCTGGAGCGACGGCCTCCTCCGCTGCATCAGCCACTGGAGGGAGCTCTGGAATGTCGGCCTCCTCCACTGCGTCAGCCACTGGCGTGATTGCCCCCCCCCCCAAAAAAAAAAAGTTTGATGGGATTCCTTCCTTTCCAAAGATTCAAAAATAAACTGGAGCATGGCAAAGAAAGTCTGTGAGCTTTGAAGGCACGGGTGCTCGACTTGGATCAGGTAATCCACCCATTGGCATGCTCGTCCAGAAATAAACATTAGGATAAAGCTTACCCAGATGGGTTCTGGTGGCTTGGGCTCTTCGAGGTCCGAGTAGAAAATACTACACTGTAAACTGAATCCCCCAGGAGGATATATTCCATTGTAAGGTGCTGGATCTTCCATCCCAATATGTCGTCAGAAATAATAAGCGACAGGCTGAGATACGGAGACTCGGAAACGGCATGGAATGGCGTACTGAAAAGCTTCTGCTACAGCCATTGTGGGAGAAGTATTCTGTCAGGTATGAGGTAGGTGGATGTAAGTGCAGAAGTGATCAGTTTAATAATAACAGTGATGTTTATATACAAAGCGCATAAACACACACAAAGGCAAACAGTCCAAGACAGCAGACTAAATCCAAATCGTAAAATGGGCAAAAGGGTCAGGCGAGGCCAAAACAGGATATCAGAAGTAAATCGAGAACCGGAATGAGAAACAGGCATAGGAATCATCTCATCTCATTATCTCTAGCTGCTTTATCCTGTCCTACAGGGTCGCAGGCAAGTTGGAGCCTATCCCAGCTAACTACGGGCGAGAGGCGGGATACACCCTGGACAGGCTGCCAGGTGCATGGGAATCAGGAAACAGGAAATCAAGAACATGGGTAGAAAGGCTCGGTAATGCATACAGACGTATTGCAATACTTCGCACTGATCATGCATCAGCACAGTCCTTAAATAGGTGCACGCATAGCTCCTTAATTAAGTTCAGGTGCACATGCTGGAGTCCACTCGGCATGCGCGCAGCCCAAGGAGCACCTTCAGGTGCATGCACCACAGTATGCAGGACTGACACTGGCGAGGGAATAACTGTTTAAACTGCTATAATGTATGTGAGAACTTGCTTAATGGATGTTCCACAACACTAAATCTGACTATAAATTGATCAAAGTGTCATTTGTTAACAAAATAAAGTTATAATTGTTGGAAAATTGCTGTGGTATATTAGGAATAAAACACATTGCTCTGTGCTGTTACAACCATGATGGTGTTGTGGATTATTTTCCTACCACAGAACATAGCGAAGTGCGTTATTCCTTACATACCATAAAAACACTAAGATATTTATGTGACATTTGACTGACATGGTTAGTCAGTTATTAGTTAGTTAACAATAATAAAAATAAATAAATCTTTCACCTGCTCCTGTAAGGGGTTGCCACAGCGGATAATCATGATCTGCATAGGTTTTACACCGGACGCCTTTCCAGACGCAACCTCTCCAATCTGTAAGGGCTTGGGACTGGCACTAAGTATGCACTGTCTTGTACAACCTCAGTGGCTGGGTATTTTATCGAATCTGCACATCTTTGGATTGTGGGGGAAACCGGAGCACCTGGAGGAAACCCACGCAGACACGGGGAGAACATACAGTCTCCACACAGAAATGCCCCCGTCGGCCGTGAGATTCAAACCCAGACCCTTCTCAGCCACAAAAAAAAGAAAACAACAGAAATATATGTATAAAAAACAGCAAAATTTATAGCTACACCACTCCCAGCTGTTTTCCCCACCCCTCACTCCTCCAACCAATAACCAAACAAAATATCCAACCTTCAAGAACATAGAGAGCAAGATGCTGTACAGTTATGAGATGTATATAAATTAGATGTGGTTACGTAGTCTGTGGTGTCATCATGCAACCTAGTGACCTTTCAGAGTTCCGATAGCAACTTCTGGTGAGATTTTTTGGCAACAGTGCCTCTTCCATAGATGATTTGCAACCATGTGATCAAAATGTGCTATGTCACGAGTATCCACCATGATGGTGAATATAAAGCAACTAGGATGGCAGCTGCTGAAAGCATGTCTGCAAACAATGCTGAATTTTCTCAGTATTACCATATTATTTAAAAAATATTACCCATATTATTTAAAAAAGTCTGACTTTTCTGAAGATAAGACACTTCTACCAACTATTGAGTACCCAGATATCACATTCTATCTGGTTTGGCTGCCAAAGAATTAAGTCTGACCTTGGACGAAAAAAAGCCCATTTTCTTAGTGGGTGCCCAGTCTGGATTGTTTCTATCGTATAATTTTGCTGACTCTCCTCGAAGCGAAATGGTAATACACCATTTGTGGTGTTAAAATTATAACAACCAAGTGAACCACAACAAGAGAACGCTCATTTTATAGCAAAATTCTAGCAACTCGAAATAAAATTATTCCATGATATTATCAAGAAAGCTTTTGAATCTCACCTGAGATAAAATGATTACTGCAAACATGAGCTGTTTTGGTTTTAGCCTCTGTTAGATCAGCCCTGCCGATGTTGTTCAGCCGTGCTCGTGTCCTTTACATACTAAGCCTCAGAGTTTTCTCGTCCTCTTTCCGAATCACGGATGGAATTCTAAAAAATCGGAACGTGTCACGGTCATGAGTACTGTTGTGACCACAACCATATACAGCACAAAGATATGGCAGAACTAAAAGAACACTTAAAGCAGTTGAAAAACGAAGAGAGTTGCACACGCGTGACTGTTTTGTTTGGAATGTCACTTGACCCCGCATTTGTATAGTGGTGCTTGAAAGTTTGTGAGCCCTTTAGAGTTTTCTATATTTCTGCATAAATATGACCTAAAACATCATCAGATTTTCACACAAGTCCTAAAAGTAGATAAAGAGATCCCAATTAAACAAATGAGACAAAATATTATACTTGGTTATTTATTTATTGAGGAAAATGATCCAATATTACATATCTGTGAGTGGCAAAAGTATGTGAACCTGTGTTTTCAGTATCTGGTGTGACCCCCTTGTGCAGCAATAACTGCAGCTAAACATTTGCGGTAACTGTTGATCAGTCCTGCACACCGGCTTGGAGGAATTTTAGCCCGTTCCTCCGTACAGAACAGCTTCAACTCTGGGATGTTGGTGGGTTTCCCCACATGAACTGCTCGCTTCAGGTCCTTCCACAACCTTTCCATTGGATTAAGGTCAGGACTTTGACTTGGCCATTCCAAAACATTAACTTTATTCTTCTTTAACCATTCTTTGGTAGAATGACTTGTGTGCTTAGGGTCGTTGTCTTGCTGCATGACCCACCTTCTCTTGAGATTCAGTTCATGGACAGATGTCCTGACATTTTCCTTTAGAATTCGCTGGCATAATTCAGAATTCATTGTTCCATCAATGATGGCAAGCCATCCTGGCCCAGATGCAGCAAAACAGGCCCAAACCATGATACTACCACCACCATGTTTCACAGATGGGATGAGGTTCTTATGCTGGAATGCGGTGTTTTCCTTTCTCCAAACATAACGTTTCTCATTTAAACCAAAAAGTTCTATTTTGGTCTCATCCATCCACAAAACATTTTTCCAATAGCCTTCTGGCTTGTCCATGTGATCTTTAGCACACTGCAGATGAGCAGCAATGTTCTTCTTGGAGAGCAGTGGCTTTCTCCTTGCAATCCTACCATGCACACCATTGTTGTTCAGTGTTCTCCTGATGGTGGACTCATGAACATTAACATTAGCCAATGTGAGAGAGACCTTCAGTTGCTTAGAAGTTACCCTGGGATCCTTTGTGATCTCGCCGACTATTACATGCCTTGCTCTTGGAGTGATCTTTGTTGGTCGCCCACTCCTGGGGAGGGTAACAATGGTCTTGAATTTCCTCCATTTGTGCACAATCTGTCTGACTGTGGATTGATGGAGTCCAAACTCTTTAGAGATGGTTTTGTAACCTTTTCCAGCCTGATGAGCATCAGCAACGCTTTTTCTGAGGTCCTCAGAAATCTCCTTTGTTCGTGTCATGATACACTTCCACAAACATGTGTTGTGAAGATCAGACTTTGATAGATCCCTGTTCTTTAAATAAAACAGGGTGCCCACTCACGCCTGATTGTCATCCCATTGATTGAAAACACCTGACTCTAATTTCACCTTCAAATTAACTGAAAATCCTAGAGGTTCACATACTTTTGCCACTCACAGATATGTAATATTGGATCATTTACCTCAATAAATAAATTAGCAAGTATAATATTTTTGTCTCATTTGTTTAACTGGGTTCTAATTATCTACTTTTAGAACTTGTGTGAAAATCTGATGATGTTTTCAGTCATATTTATGCAGAAATCTAGAAAATTCTAAAGGCTTCACAAACTTTCAAGCACCACTGTATATCCACCAACATGGCCAACATCCGGGTTTCTATTTTGCTTTGACGTCACTTGCAAGTCAAGGATAAAGCAAACTTCCTCACAGACAGACAGATTTCTTTCTTAATGCCCAAATGGTAAATGGCAGTATTGCAGCAGCAAATTTAATTAAATCACAAAACACATACAACTTACACAAAAAAAAAAAAAAAAAAAAAACCAATGAGGAAGGTCAGGTATCAGAGATACCTGGAAGCACAATATCTTTTTCTGTTTAGAGGCTGGCAAACCTGCAGTGCCATGGAGCTTCTCAACTCTTTCCCAGCTCAAGTGTTTGCTCACAAAGCCAGCAGAAATTCCTTTTCTTAGTCTGAGACATGAAGATGGTCAGCTGAGTCACCACCTACCTGATACAGTTATAATCCAGACATGTAGAAATAATCCTAAAGGACACCTTTTCACTCACTGATCACCCTCATAAATATATATATACACCTTACACCCGCAGACGGGTAAATACAGTTTTTTATCTCTTCTCTCTTCAAAGTACCCTTCTCCTTTCATATGCAAGAACTCTTTTTGGTATAGGTTCCACAAACAGTCTCAATTAGGCTCCGCCACTCCTGCCTACAGTTGACAGAAGACTGCCAACCGTTAGGACATCCCCACATTTGAGTGTGTTTTTGCAAGTGTCTTTGAAACAGAGCTTCGGTCGACCAACTGGGCGAGAACCACGAACAAATTCACCATGCATCAGTTGTTTGGGTGGTCTAGTGTTGTCCATCCAGCAAATACAGTTAGGTCCATATATATTTGGACACTGACACAAATTTTGTTTTTTTTTACCTGTTTACTGAAACATATTCAGGTTATAGTTATATAATGGACATGGACAAAGTCCAGACTTTCAGCTTTCACTTGAGGGTATCCACATTAAAATTGGATGAAGGGTTTAGGAGTTTCAGCTCCTTAACATGTGCCACCCTGTTTTTAAAGGGACTAAAAGTAATTGGACAAAGGCTATTTCATGGGCAGGTGTGGGAAATTCTTTCGTTACGTCATTCTCATTTAAGCAGATAAAAGGCCTGGAGTTGATTTGAAGTGTGGTGCTTGCATTTGGGAGATTTTGCTGTGAAGAAAACATGCGGTCAAAGGAGCTCTCCATGCAGGTGAAACAAGCCATCCTTAAGCTGCGAAAACAGAAAAAAACCATCCGAGAAATTGCTACAATATTAGGAGTGGCAAAATCTACAGTTTGGTACATCATGAGAAAGAAAGAAAGAAAGCACTGGTGAACTCATCAATGCAAAAAGACCTGGACACTCACAGAAGACAACAGTAGTGGATAATTGCAGAATAATTTCCATGGTGAAGAGAAACCCCTTCACAACAACCAACCAAGTGAACAACACTCTCCAGGAGGTAGGCGTATCAATATCCAAATCTACCATAAAGAGAAGACTGCATGAAAGTAAATACAGAGGGTTCACTGCACGGTGCAAGCCACTCATAAGCCTCAAGAATAAAAAGGCTAGATTGGACTTTGCTAAAAGACATCTAAAAAAGCCAGCACAGTTCTGGAAGAACATTCTTTGGACAGATGAAACCAAGCTCAACCTCTACCAGAATGATGGAAAGAAAAAAGTATGGCGAAGGCGTGGTACAGCTCATGATCCAAAGCATACCACATCATCTGTAAAACACGGCGGAGGCAGTGTGATGGCTTGGGCATGCATGGCTGCCAGTGGCACTGGGTCACTAGTGTTTATTGATGATGTGACACAGGACAGAAGCAGCCGGATGAATTCTGAGGTATTCAGAGACATACTGTGTGCTCAAATCCAGCCAAACTGATTGGTCAGCGTTTCATAATACAGATGGACAATAACCCAAAACATAAAGCCAAAGCAACCCAGGAGTTTATTAAAGCAAAGAAGTGGAATATTCTTGAATGGCCAAGTCAGTCACCTGATCTCAACCCAATTGAGCATGCATTTCACTTGTTAAAGACTAAACTTCAGACAGAAAGGCCCACAAACAAACAGCAACTGAAAACCACTGCAGTAAAGGCCTGGCAGAGCATTAAAAAGGAGGAAACACAGCGTCTGGTGATGTCCATGAGTTCAAGACTTCAGGCAGTCATTGCCAACAAAGGGTTTTCAACCAAGTATTAGAAATGAACATTTTATTTACAATTATTTAATTTGTCCAATTACTTTTGAGCCCCTGAAATGAAGGGATCGTGTTTAAAAAATGCTTTAGTTCCTCACATTTTTATGCAATCATTTTGTTCAACCCACTGAATTAAAACTGAAAGTCTGAACTTCAACTGCATCTGAATTGTTTTGTTCACAATTCATTGTGGTAATGTACAAAACCAAAATTAGAAAAATGTTGCCTCTGTCCAAATATTTATGGACCTAACTGTATGTCTGAGCCAACATAGACGGCTTCTGATTAACATGGGTTCAATGTCTTCAACGCTTACATGCTTTAACACCTCTTCATTGCTTACAAAATGATCCCATTTGATGTTCAAGATAAGACGTAGATGGCGCTGTAGTATTGTATAGAGTTTCCTGACATCATGTTGATACAATGTCCATGTTTCACTGCCATACATTAGAAGCGACATTAAGCATTGATTGTACACAGCGATTTTGGTCAAAGTTGTTAGATCACAGGAGTCAAACACCCTTTTCCACAGTCGACCAAATGCGCACGATATTGCTGGAATGCGAGACATGAGTTCCACTTTCCTAGAGCAATCACTGGTAACGCAGCTGCCCAGGTACTTGAAGCAGGTGACATTAGCTCATTTGATATCATCTACCGTATAAAGAAGCCCAATGCACATGGTCTCCGTTTTGGCTGTGTTAATGCGCAGACCTGTACACTTTGTGAGGTCGTTGTAGGATGTCAACTGCAAACCTTCTGGTGTATCACTGAAAATTGCAATGCCATCAGCGTACTGAGCCTCACTGATTAATTCTGTAAGGAATTTAGTCTTGGGTTTGAGCCTGCGTAGATCGAAAAGTGGAATCTGATTTGTATGCCGCAAGCGTGCTTGATTTTCTTGAAGGTGAGCCAAAGTAGGACTGCTGTGTAAATTCCAAAGAGTGTAGGTGCCAGTTTGCAGCCCTGCTTACCGCCACTGTTATACACCCTCATAAAACAGATGATATAACTTAAAAAAAAAAACAAAGAGCAAAATAACTAGATAAATAATAAATAATCCACCAAACAGGCGTCACGGTGGTGTAGTGGTTAGCGCTGTCGCCTCACAGCAAGAAGGTCCTGGGTTCGAGCCCAGCGGCCGCTGAGGGCCTTTCTGTGTGGAGTTTGCATGTTCTCCCTGTGTCTGCATGGGTTTCCTCCGGGTGCTCCGGTTTCCCCCACAGTCCAAAGACATGCAGGTTAGGTTAACTGGTGACTCTAAATTGACCGTAGGTGTGAATGTGAGTGTGAATGGTTGTCTGTGTCTATGTGTCAGCCCTGTGATGACCTGGCGACTTGTCCAGGGTGTACCCCGCCTTTCGCCCATAGTCAGCTGGGATAGGCTCCAGCTTGCCTGCGACCCTGTAGAACAGGATAAGTGGCTACAGAGGATGGATGGATGGATGGATGGATGGATGGATAATCCACCAAAGATTCAGAGCTTTCACTATTGTCTCTGCATCCCAATGCAAATTTCCATTATAACAATAAAACTTTTTTTTTTTCGTTTTGAGAATAAAAGATCTTAATAAAATAGTCCCCAAATGGCTACACAACCCCGGACTGATGTTCTTCTTGTCCAGTCCCAGGTTGTAAATTAAATAACCAGAGCAGATGATGGACATTAAAGAAGGCCAAACATGCACACTGGTGAATCAGATTAGAGATATGTGAGAGAGAAACACGTCACGCTCATCCATCATTTGTGGATGTCGAGCAAAACCGAAAGGACAGACTGGAGCAGAAAGCATGCTGGGACACAAGAAAGAGTTTTAGAGCCAAGGAGAGAAAAGTTTTGCAGGAGAATTACTCTGCTCACTGGGAAAGTATTTATCAGGGTCTCAAAGTTATACAGTATATATATATATATATATATATATATATATATATATATATATATATATATATATATAATTGCCTGATGATTGTAATGAGCAGGGAAAATACATTTCGGAAGAGTAAACAATCCAGACATGACTCAGTCCATGAGAATCTTGTCTAAGCTTTATTATTTTTAAAATCTATTTACTAAAATGCTGATTGTATGACTAATGCCCCCGGATTGGATCATTCTTTACTCATCAGCATTCAGCAGTGCTTTCTGAATCAACTTTACAGCTCAGAAAAACTTGAAATTCTTTTGGTATTTGTGTCACGACCAGGGAAAGTCCATCACCTGCTGAAATTCTGAACTGTTCTGGATTTTAGATGACCAACACCAAAATTTATGGTAATAAAGTATTATCCAGACCCCTATCCAAATCAGAGATGCCCAATAATAATAATAATAATAATAATAATGGCTGAAAGCAGCGACTAAGGGGGCCAAACACATTTTGTCCTTAGTAACAGAGGACTAGAAAAACAAAAGAAAGCAACTGAGACCATCAGTGCTTGTTCCCCAAGGAGAAATGCTAAATGTGCTAACAGTTCATCAGGAGATGTGCCATGACCTCACTTCCTGTTTGGCAATAAAATTTGTTTGTGTGCTACAGATGAACTGTATTGACTATCAAATGTATGAGAAGAACACATTGTTCAGCATGGGCTGGAAATGCAGTGGTTCAAATTTCACAAAGATTAGATGAACTTTCTAGAAAAAAAGAAAAAAGTTCAAATCCAAAACCTCATCTCGTCTTCATCCGCTTATCCGGGGCCGGGCCACGGAGGCAGCAGTCTGAGCATGGAAGCCCAAACTTCCCTTTCCCCAGACACCTTGGCCAGCTCCTCGGGAAGAACACTGAGGCGTTCCCAGGCCAGCCAAGAGACATAGTCCCTCCAGCGTGTCCTGGGTCTTCCCTGGGGCCTCCTCCCAGGGGGACATGCCTGAAACACCTCCCCAGGGAGGCGTCCAGGAGGCATCTGAAAGAGATGCCCGAGCCACCTCAGCTGATTCCTCTCGATGTGGAGGAGCAGCGGCTCTACTCCAAGCTCCTCCCGAGTGACTGTGCTTCTCACCCTATCTCTAAAGGAGTGCCCAGCCACCCTGCGAAGGAAACTCATTTTGGCCGCTTGTATCCGCGATCTTGTTCTGGGCAATTCCATGTAAATGTCAACCTCACCATGCAAAAATAAAGCAACATGTAATACATCAAAACCACTCCCAGAGATATCACCTAGGCCTGTATTTTACAGATGTGAATAAGTTGAACCAATTTGTAACCAACCTAATATGTCACTGTCAGTCTTTCTTTCTTATTATGTAAAACCCAAGCTAAAATCAACTTTGATCATGTACAATTCTATATTATTGCCACAAGCCACAGAAATGTATGCTAAAATCCACAAAACAGCAAAACAATAGCCATCCTAAATATTATTATTTAAGAACTTTGATAGTTTTAGCTGATATTTAGAGAGTTTTTCAAAGGGTTATGGTGGTTAAATTGCTGATTTTCTAAACATATGCCATGTCTATTTCAGACGCGTCACATCCATAACGGAATTTCGTCACATCCATAACGCTGACTTTTCCTTCCGAAACTCTGCATGAAATACAAAATATTTTAAACAAAGATTTTTTAATATTCACCTTGGACCCCTCTATCAAATGGATATCTCCATTTCGACATTAGGTTTACAATTTCAGAGAGTTTGATAAAAATGTACAGTCACCCAAGAAAAGTGATACTTTTTCTGTCACATCCATAACGCATCTTTTATTGGCGTTTTCTGGCATGCCCTAGATGTACTATGGGAATTGTTCTTGTTCTATCACTTCTCCAGTATGGTACAGCCTTAAAATATGCAACACCTGTTTAAATACTGGGAGACAATAAAACATGCACTGGGTCATTTGTTGCCATTTTGAGTTCAAGTGTCACGTCCATAACGCTGGAATTGCTCTTCTTTCGGTCATTACCCAAAGCTCATGACCATAGGCGAGAGTCGGAACGTAGATCAACCGGTAAATCGAGAGCTTCGCGTTTTGGCTCAGCTCCTTCACCACGACGGACAGGTAAAGCGACCGCATCACTGCGGAGGCTGCACTGATCTGCCTGTCGATCTCACGCTCTATCCTGCCCTCACTCATGAACAAGATCCTGAGATACTTAAACTCCTCCACTTGAGGCAGGACTTCTCCACCAACCTGAAGAGGGCAAGCCACCCTTTTCCGGTCGAGAACCATGGCCTTGGACTTGGAGGTGCTGATTTTCATCCCAGCCACTTCACACTTGACTGCAAACCGCCCCAGTGCATGCTGAAGGTCCTGGTTTGAAGAAGCCAACAGGACAACATCATCCGCAAAAAGCAGAGATGAAATCCTGTGGTTCCCAAACAGGATTCCTTCTGGCCCCTGGCTGCGCCTAGAAATTATGTCCATAAAAATTATGAACAGAACCGGTGACAAAGGGCAGCCCTGCCGGAGTCCAACATGCACTGGGAACAGGTCTGACTTACTGCCGGCAACGCGAACCAGACTCCTGCTCCGTTCGTACAGGGACCGGACAGCCCTTAGCAAATAGCCCCGAACCCCATACTCCTGAAGCATCCCCCACAGAATACCACGAGGGACACGGTCAAATGCCTTCTCCAGATCCACAAAGCACATGTGGACTGTTTGGGCAAACTCCCATGAACCCTTGAACACCCTATGAAGGGTATAGAGCTGGTCCAGTGTTCTGCGACCAGGACGAAAACCGCATTGTTCCTCCTGGATCCGAGGTTCGACTATTGGCCGAATTCGCCTCTCCAGTACCCTGAAGTAAACCTTCCCGGGGAGGCTGAGAAGTGTGATTCCCCTATAATTGGAGCACACTCTCCGGTAGAGCCCTGCACTCCCGCGGGAGTCCCGTGGGACCCAACGCAAAGCAGTGCGGCGTGGGACAAATTTTGAAAGCTCATTGCGGGCGCTGGCGGGAGTGCACAATGCGGGAGCGGGTGGGAAAGGTGATAAGCTGTAGTCCCGCTAACTAAAAAAGTGTTTAAAATAAAATTTATAAATTATTATTTTATGCCGCCTGGCAACGTGCACCCTCGCTACGTGCGCTAGGTGAAGGATCGGTCAGTGGAGAGCTCAGCTAAGCTCAGCATGTTTAATTCCCCAAGCCAATGACAAGAACTTTTGTGAGAAATAACGCGAACGTCTGCATCATGCGGGATTTGCAGGCGGGAGCGGGACAAAATATGGCAGGAGCGGGCGGGAGCAGGACTGAAAATCATAATTCTTTGCGGGAGCGGGCGGGAGTGGGACTGCACAATGCGGGAGCGGGCGGGAGCAGGACTGAAAATTCTGTCCCGCGCAGACCTCTACTCTCCGGTCCCCTTTCTTAAAAAGAAGGACCACCACCCCAGTCTGCCAATCCAAAACCTGATTTGCAAATTTAATTCCTTATTCTGAAATAGGCAGCAGAATCATGATGAATTACAGCCCCAGCTATGAGCAAATTTAGGGAAAACATTGATTAGTGTGAATACATCACAATGGTCCTAAAATATGGCCTCGCTTCCTGTTTGATGATGTTGCTGTTGAATTTGTTTGTGCATTATGAAAGAACAGTTGGACAAATTGTTTGGTGTCATAATGGTGTGATCCAATATTTTCTGATGATTGGATAAAATTTATGGGAGAAGAAGTGAAGAAACAGTTTTTGAAAAACTTCAAAATGGAGGAAGATCCAATTTGGCAGCAAGGAACATCATAGTATATATAAGTTTGGAATGACCCAAAGAACCAAAGGAAAGTGAAGTTTCTGCAATGCTATTAATGCAAACACAGAGCACATACATCCAACTTTGTCCTGCTGGTAGCAACGCAGTATATCAGAAGTCTTAGAGCATGTAATGTAACAGCACTTTAACCAAAAACACAGCGAGACAAAGTCGCGTCCATGTGAGAAATCATCTTGAAATAAAATCTCAAGTGTGTGAGTGCTGCAATGACACTTGAATATACTCCACCAATAGGAGGAAAGCAAAACTCATGACACAGTGACACATGTGGCAACAGCAATGTTGAAAAGCAAACGGAACAAAATCTCCTCATTACCTCAAGCTGAGTTTTGAGTTTATGCAGGAGTTCCTGGATAATGCTGATTACTACACAGAATGTAGCCGCTTTCAGTGTATCATCAGTGAATAATGATGTAATGATAGACAACACCATGATACGGTCTCACTGTTAAGGCCAAATAAAAAAAAAAATAGTGTGTTTCCGGTAACCCGACCGATCGAGAATTTCCGCGTCGAAATTGCCGACCGTAAAGTTTTTATTACAAATTTCCCTCGATCTTTTAGTGTAAGCAGCGTTAGTTTGTCATAATTTTTTTGTTTCAACACATTCAAGTTGTGAAAGAAATGATAAAAAGTAAAATGTTTCGCCACTTCTATCAGCCCTCCTGCATAAACATGGAAGCGCCACTTGTATACTGAAGGAGGAAAGGAAAACTGAGCCGAGCCGCCATTTTGAATCCTCATTCAAGGCTGGAATGCAAATTGCTTCTTGTTCAGTATACAAGTGCACTTCCATGGCAGGGAAAAACACTACATTTTACCGCCTATGTAGTCCTCTATTTATACAAATAGGAGTCATTCAGGATTCAGCCATGTTTGTGCTCGGTGTTTTTGCTCGACCCAAGTTCTACAGTAGGCTAGGCGAGGCCGTCTGCTTTTAATGGAAGTAGCCTAGCCTAGGACGTTATTTTCACGCTATTTCTTGATAAGGTGTTTTCACGTTATTACATGAAAATATCATGAAATATCGCTTCCGTAGATCATAACTCGAACTCTCGCGATATTTTTTTTTATTCGTTTAAAGATTTAAAACACTTATTTTATTATGATGTGTGGTATAAAGGATTCTGTGCCAAAATACTATTTTGTAAGATGTTTACTTGTGTTAATTTTTTCGAACAAAAGAAAAAAAAAAGAAAAAAAAAACTTTTTCCTACCTACCGACCTTATTTTAGTATTTCATGTTACCGGAAACACTTTTTTTTTTTGGCCTAATCAGCAACAGTGCATTCGAGAGTGTTTCAAGTCAAAGAGAGCATTACAGAGAGTGTTTGGGTGAAAGAGAGAGCGCTAGAGAGAGTGTTGACGGTGAAAGAGAGAGTGTGAGAGAGTGTTGAGGGTGAAGGAGAGAGCATGAAAGAGTGTTTAGCATGATAGAGAGCGTTAGAGTGTTTGGGGTCAGAGAGAGTATGAGAGAGATTGTTTGGGGTCATAGAGAGAGCGATAGAGAGAGTGTTGAGGGTGAAAGAGAGAGTGAGAGTGTTTAGGGTCATAGAGAGAGCGATAGAGAGAGTGTTGAGGGTGAAAGAGAGAGTGAGAGTGTTTAGGGTCATAGAGAGAGCGATAGAGAGAGTGTTGAGGGTGAAAGAGAGAGCATTAGAGAGAGTGTTTAGGGTGAAAGGGAGAAAGTGAGGGAGTGTTTAGGGTGAAAGAGAGATTCTGAGAGAATGTTTAGGGTGAAAAAGAGTGCGAGACAGAGTGTTGAGGGTGAAAGAAAGAGTGTGAGAGACAGTGCTTAGGATGAAAGAGAGAGCGTGAGAGAGCAGTTAGGGTGAAAGAGAAACTGTGGGAACTAGTGTTTCGGTGACAGAGAGAGTATCAGAGACAAAAGGGTGAAAGAGAGAGTGTTAGAGAGTGTTTAGGGTGAAAGAGAGAGTGCAAGAGAGTGCTGAAGTGATAGAGGTGTTAGAGAGTGTTTTGAGTGAAAGAGAATTTTAGAGTGAGTGTATAGGGTGTAAGAGAGAGTGTGAGAGTGTTGAGGGTGAAAGAGAGAATGTGAGAGAGTGTTTAGAGTGAAAAGAGTGTGTGTGTGTTGGTGAAAGAGAGAGTGTGTTTATGTGATAGTGCTAGAGAGAGTGTTTAGGGTGAAAGAGAGAGAGTGTGAGAGAGAGTGTTTAGGGGAAGAGAGAGTGTGAGGGAGAGTGATTATGTGATAGAGAGTCGGTGAGAATGTTTAGGGTGAAAGAAAGAGTGGCAGAGTGTTTAGGGTGAAAAAGGGAGTGCGAGTGTTGAGAGTGAAAGAGAGAATGTGACAGTGTTTTGGTGATATAGAGAGTGTTAGAGAGAGTGTTTAGCATGAAAGAGAAAGTGTGTGAGAGAGAGTGTTTATTTGGAAAAGAGAGTGTGAGGGTGGCACGGTGGTGTAGTGGTTAGCACTGTTGCCTCACAGCAAGAAGGTCCTGGGTTCGAGCCCCGTGGCCGGCGAGGGCCTTTCTGTGTGGAGTTTGCATGTTCTCCCCGTGTCCGCGTGGGTTTCCTCCGGGTGCTCCGGTTTCCCCCACAGTCCAAAGACATGCAGGTTAGGTTAACTGGTGACTCTAAATTGAGCGTAGGTGTGAATGTGAGTGTGAATGGTTGTCTGTGTCTATGTGTCAGCCCTGTGATGACCTGGCGACTTGTCCAGGGTGTACCCCGCCTTTCACCCGTAGTCAGCTGGGATAGGCTCCAGCTTGCCTGCGACCCTGTAGAACGGGATAAAGCGGCTACAGATAATGAGATGAGATGAGTGTGAGGGAGAGTGTTTAGGGTGAAAGAGAGTGTGAGAGAGTGTTTTGGTGACAGAGAAAGTGTGAGAGTGTGTTTCAGGTGACAGAGAACGTGTGTGTGTGTGTCAGAGAGAGAGGGAGAGAGAGAGTTGATGGTGAAAGAGAGAGGATTAGAGAGTGTTTAGGTGATAGAGAGAGTGTTAGAGAGTGCACTTAGGGTGAAAGAGAAACTGTGAGAGAATGTTCAGGAAGAGAGAGTGTGAGAAAGAGTGTTTAGGTGACAGAGTGTGAGAGAGTGTGTTTGGGAAAGACAGAGTGTGAGACAGAGTGTTTAAGTGATAGTGTTAACTCAAGTGTTTCAGTGAAAGAGCGGTAGAGTGTTTGGGTGAAAGAAAGAGTGTGAGAGTGTTTAGGGTGATAGAATGTAAGATAGACTGTTAGACTCTCAAAGACAGAGTGTGAAATAGACTGTTATGGTGAAAGAAAGAGAGTGTGAGAAAGTGTTTAGGGCGAAAGAGAGTGGGAGAGAGTGTGTTTAGGATGAAAGAGAGAGTGCGAGAGAGAGTGATTAGGTGATAGAGTGTGAGAGTGTTTGTTGAAAGAGAGTGTGAGAGAGTGATTAAGTGACAGATTGTTAGATAGAGTGTTTAGGTGATAGAGAGAGTATTTGAGAGTGTTGAGGTGAAAGAGTGTGAGAGAGAGTTTTGAGGGTGAAAAAGAGAGTGTGATAGAGTGGTTAGGATGATTGTGTTTGATCGAGTGTTTAGGGTGAAAGAGAGTGTTAGAGAGTTTTTATGGTGATCAAGAGAGTGTTAGAGCATTTCAGATGAAAGAGAGTGTGAGAGAGTGTTTAGGGTGATAGAGAGAATGTGAGAGACAGTGTTTAGAATGAAAGAGAGAGTGCAAGAGAGTGTTTGGGTGATAGAGAGTATTAGAGAGTTTTAGGATGAGAGTGTGAGAGAGAGTGTTTAGGTGAATGATCGAGTGTGAGGGAGAGTCAAGTCAAGTCAAGTCGCAAAGCAGCTTTACAGAAAATTAAAGGCTTTAAATATGAGCTAATTTTATCCCTAATCTATCCCCAATGAGCACGCCTGTGGCGACGGTAGCAAGGAAAAACTCCCTCAGACGACATTTGGAAGAAACCTCAAGAGGAACCAGACTCAAAAGGGAACCCATCCTCTTGTGGGTGATAACAGACAGTGTGATTATAAATAACTTCTATAATAGCTTCTCTAACAGTGTCCTATAGAGTCACAAAGCATCACTGTGAAAACAGGAAAATCATTATAGTTTTAACGTGAAGTCTGCTTTGTTGTTATAAACTGTTCACTGATGGAAACTTGACTATAAAACTGTTCATGACAACTGCAGTCCTAGAGTTGGCAAGTTAACTGTAGTCCTCAGCCATAAAAGCATTGCTGTAAGTGTCCAGAGCGTCTTCCAAGTGTGACTTTCGACTGTCCGTATGGGCCCGTCCTCCACAGGAGCGATGTGATGAGACTCCAGCCAGATGTAGGGCACCAGGATGGATCAGGCAGGTCCAAGAGTGAAAGAGTGTGAGAGAGAGTGTTGAGGGTGAATGAAACAGCAGTAGAGACAGTGTTTAGGGTGAAAGAGAGAGTGTTTAGGTGATAGAGAGAGTGTGAGAGAGTGTTTAAGGTGAAAGAGAGAGCATTAGAGAGTGTTTAGGGTGAAAGAGAGACTGGGAGAGAGAGTGTTTAGGGTGAAAGAGAGAGTGTTACAGAGAGTGTTTAAGCTGAAAGAGATAGTGTTTAGGTGATTGAGAGAGTGCGAGAGAATGTTTAAGGTGAAAGAGAGAGCATGAGAGAGTGTTTAGGGTGAAAGAGAGAGTGTTAGAGTGTGTTTAGCTGATAGAGAGTGCGCAAGAGAGTGTTTAAGGTGAAAGAGAGAGCATGAGAGAGTGTTTAGGGTGAGAGTGTTACAGAGAGTGTTTAGGATGAAAGAGAGAGAGCGTGAGAGAGTGTTTAGGGTGAAAGAGAGAGTGTTAGAGAGTGTTTAGGTGATAGAGAGAGTGCGAGAGAGTGTTTAAGGTGAAAGAGAGAGCATGAGAGAGTGTTTAGGGTGAAAGAGAGTGTTAGAGTGTGTTTAGGTGATAGAGAGTGCACGAGAGAGTGTTTAAGGTGAAAGAGAGAGCATGAGAGAGTGTTTAGGGTGAGAGTGTTACAGAGAGTGTTTAGGATGAAAGAGAGAGAGCGTGAGAGTGTGTTTAGGGTGAAAGAGAGTGCATGAGAGTGTTTAGAGTGAAAGCTTTACTTTAACAGTAATGTACAGAGGGAAGAGAGACAGGATGAACAGATACATGCATTACTTGTCATTGTGTGTGTGTGTGTGTGTGTGTGTGTGTGTGTGTGTGTGTGTGTGTGTGTGTGTGTGTGTGTGCACATGTGAATTTAATTAATTATCTCTTTTATATTTAATTGTGATTTAATTGCCATGTTTTCAGAGTAATTAATGATTTAATATGACACTTATGGTTTGTAAATCTGTAACTGTGGTGTGCTTTTGTTTTTGCTTCGAAATTAAAACAAAAAACAACTACAAAAAGGGCGGCACGGTGGTGTAGTGGTTAGCGCTGTCGCCTCACAGCAAGAAGGTCCGGGTTCGAGCCCCGGGGCCGGCGAGGGCCTTTCTGTGCGGAGTTTGCATGTTCTCCCCGTGTCCGCGTGGGTTTCCTCCGGGTGCTCCGGTTTCCCCCACAGTCCAAAGACATGCAGGTTAGGTTAACTGGTGACTCTAAATTGAGCGTAGGTGTGAATGTGAATGGTTGTCTGTGTCTATGTGTCAGCCCTGTGATGACCTGGCGACTTGTCCAGGGTGTACCCCGCCTTTCACCCGTAGTCAGCTGGGATAGGCTCCAGCTTGCCTGCGACCCTGCACAGGATAAACGGTTATGGATAATGTATGGCTGGATGGACAACTACAAAAAAAAAATGCTTATTTTGTTTTCGTTTTAAAATTATATTTGCTTTCAGCATTTTTATTATTCAAGATATCAATATAAAATTTAAAGATTAAAAAAAAATTTTACATATAAAATATTTTGACATTGACAAACAAATCTATTATTTTAATTATTTGTAGATAATATATATCATATAAATGAATTGATTTTATATATGTATATTGTCTAGAATATAAAAATATAAATATATTAATATATTTCATGATATATATATATATATATAATACATTATATACATTACATAAATACTTTTTTTTAAATTATTCTTCGTTACCATTACTGTCGCGTCTGTATCATGTATTGTAGAAATATGTTAAAGGATCGTGATATGATCAGTGTTTTCCCTAGAAAAAAATGAAAGCCCTAAATTCTGGCATGATAATACACAGACAATTGGGCGCCAAAAGCGTGAAGTGAAACTAGGGGGGTGCGGGGGCATGCACCCCTGGAAAAGTTTTTGAAAATAGATGCTCTCAGGTGCATTTTCAGGGTCTCTGAGAGGTTTTCGATACATGATTATCGGATAGATTTTACCAGTGCTTCAATGATTTCTGACCTAAATAGTATTAATGTATACACATTTGAAATTTCACCTTAAAGTTCAGCATGCAAGTTAAACTGTTTTGTTCTAGATTACTGAGGTATATGACAGATTGAAAATCTACGGGGATCCCTTGCACTTAATTATCTATCATCAAGTCGTGTTGTAACAAAAATGTGCATGAAAATATGAAAGTGGTTTGCTCCGTCTTATGCAATCCACTGAAGAGAATCGATCATCATGACCTCCTGTTGATCACAAAGGGATCTGAACCTAAGACCTGCCACCTTAAAATAAGTTGCTGTTTTACTATAACTGTAATGGTTTAGAATGTTTCTGATGCAATTACCGTAATATATGTAGAACTAAGATACACTGAAAAGAAAAGTAAGGCAACTGCGTATTATAAAGTTTCAATTTTGGCATTTTATTAAATGGAATAGATTAAGATTAAAACATGTTTAAAGGAAAAGAAAACTTAATTCATACATTTAAGTTGGCAGAAAGATTATGTACTTATAAACACATTCATTAAGAGAATTTATTAATAAGTGTCAAATGTAGCATAATTTTGAATAATGATGATAAGCGTATTTGGCAGTGTGAGGTCACTGCGAGCCTTTAACAAAAGAATAATCCGGAGCCACCTTTTGTTAAATGGATCCCAGTGACATCACACTGCCAAAACTGCTTATGATTATTATTTGAAATGATGCTGTATTTGACACATTTGGACAGCTTCACTTCGTGAGAGTGTTTATAAGTACATAATCTTTCTGCAAACCCAAACTAATGAATAAAGTTTCCTCCTCCTTTAAAGCAGATTAATTCTCCTCGGCTTTTGCTTGGCCCAATGTTGGCCAGCCCTCTCATAGTCCATCTCGCGGTCATCCATGCTGATGTGGATCAAATTGTCCAGCGAGTACTTTTTGAGCCAGTCGCTGTGATCAAAATTGACAACGTTTTCGTTGTCGTGACAGTTGTCTGGTTTTGTGCGCCATCACTCACGTGGGTTTGTTGACGTTTAGTCAACCAATCTTTCATCAAAGCCATAATGATAATAGACCAGGTCAAACTTCTGTGATTAAAATCAGTCGGCTTTGTCCGTCTGGTCGGGGACAACATCGGCAGCCAATGAGATCGCTTATAATGAATCGGAAACTTCCGGGATGTCTGCCGTTTTCTTGCGATATTTTTATTGGACGGTTTGAACACATGATCTTGACACAGCCAACAGATTACAGTTTGTTTACATCATACCACGCGGGCATATTACTTTGACAGAATCAACACAAACATTGGAAAAAAAGGCTGCTTGTTTAGCACAAATATCAATCAATACGTAAATGGATCTGTTATTTGCTCTCCTATGTATCTACTTGTGGGTAGGAAATTTAACGTATCGGTAGAAATCTAAGTGTATCGGATTTTAACTAAAGCAACTAAGTGTGCCAGCAGGCAGAGCAAGCGTATCGGGCCCGATATGCTCAAACACTTTGGGGAAAACCATGATGATATTTTAGTTGTATCGCCATCCCCTGCTGTCGTCCCCCCAGTAATCGCTGATACACATCTGGATTTTCCAGATTGCTCTTTTCTTGAAATGAATGAAATGATGGGAAAAAAAGCACAGGTGAGTGTTGTGTATTAAACTAAAAAAATGGATTTGAAAATCTTGTTTACATGAAAACAACGAATGACGCACGCACACACACACGCACTTATACAGTATATATATATATATATATATATATATATATATATATATATATATATATATATGTGTGTGTGTGTGTGTGTGTATATATCATACATGTCAACCTTTGGTCAATCAAACCTGTATAACCAACCTCCAAAATCCGTATTTCCCTTATAAAATCCGTATAAGATGCAAATTAAAATAATTTACCTAAAATTTGAATGATAATTAACAATGATATATCCCAGTTACGTACTTTTTATTCAATATTAATAACAATAAACCTTCAGAATGAATACAAAGCTCCAATGTTTGACAAAAACACAAAGTGTTATCAGCGTAGTTACGAAGGAAATACTTCGTTGTTTGGAGACAGGTTTCACCGAGTGACTATTATGCGCGAGACTTCATATTAGCCACAAAGTCAGAAAAATCTGTTCATAAAGTTACGTTATAATGACCGAATACAATGAAAAGTATTTTTCCAGTCTCACCTGTGAAAGGTAATCCCATGTGATCTCGTTTGGACGGTAAACCTGTTGGTACAGTTAAACGCAGCACATGAATGAGGCATCTTTATTCTCGGCTACTGTCTAGACGCTATACCAGAGACGGGTGAAGAATCTCCACTTTGCCACATCCAATATGGCGGCGAGGATGACGTATGATTCTACGCAGAAGGCGGCGTCTATGTTTATATGTCTATGACTTCACGGTTGGCGGGATTCTCGCAATGCGGTGTGCGCATGATCAAAATTGGAACGAAGTCTCGCTACCACAAGATAACGCGCGATTTCATAAGACTCTTTACTGGCTGTCTGTGCTGTACAGTACGTTTATCATCGTGGGAATTGATTATAGCTCTAAATAAATATTGAAGTTTTTTTTAAAGAATCCGTATAACTTTATTTATACGCCCGTATACTACGTTTATTGAATCAAATCCGTATAAAATACGGACATTCTGTATAGGTTGACGTATGATTTTATATATATATATATATATATATATATATATATATATATATATATATATATATATATACACACACACACACACACACACACACATTACCACCCTGTTTAATTAGGAAGTGTTTGATAAAGTAAACATTTGCAGTACAGGAAAGAGAGAAGGGTTTTTGTTCATCTCACACACACCCTCACTGAAACAAATCCATCTTCAGAGCAGCTGTTGAGTCTCATGCTGGATTATGAGCAATATGACAAGCTGCATTTTACACACACACTGTTCTGTCATATGAAACGTTACACAACACGTCTACGCTGAGTGTGGATCATCAGAGATACAGACATACAGCACACCTCAGGGGGACAAAATGCCGAAACCTCCAGTACGGGATTTGTTGTTCAGCTTATAACTCATTAGCAGCACATTTCTGTGAAGTATTAAACACTTGGCAAGGAATTGCCGGCTCCTAAATTACGTGTCAATCACATGAAATTGCGAGCTGTGTTATTTCTCGAGGGGAAACTTGCTTTCAAAGAAAAAACAATGTGCTTCAACTCCAAGGAAAAAAAACGTTTCTCTCAGACGGCAACAAAACCAAACGCTTTCAAAAATGATCCAAGAACTCAATCTACACCTCCAATAGCCTGACTTTGACGTGTGTGCTCCGTTCTGATTGGTCAGGAAGTGTTCAATCATTTTCTATTATCAGATCACAGATTCATATTCATGAATCTGTCCATTTCTAAAACAAAACTGTTATAATGGTGAAGGTTTCCAAAAAGAGGCGTGGAGTGAACATTTACAGAAGGTCTCCAGTGTCTCCATCATGTAAAGTTTTCTGACATCTTCCCGACAGAGGAGTTTATGCTGTTTGAGGCTAATCCGTAACACAACTTGTGTTCTTATTTATTTTTTTATAACTACAGAAAAATGAAGCGATGAAATCATCGAAACTCCTAATGGACGTGCGTCATTTTCACCATTATTAAAAACATAACAGGACAGCTAAGCTAGACATTAGCTAGCTTATTCTAGGCATCCATGTTTCACAATTTCTATCTTTATCAGTCGTTGATAAAAGTCACACAACCGTCAACTCGCACAAACTCTGTCCCCGTCAGAATGAATAAACTCCAAGCATTTAGGGCGGGAACATACCCTCAATGTCCACACAAATGCATCAGGCTTCACAAAGTAAATCTCACGTGTTGTTGTGTTCAAAAAAATATCAGCGCAAGTTCAAGTCTGAGCACCGCCGCTCGAGGGCGCTATAGTCAGCAACGCGTCATGTGTCATGGCAGAGCAGCAGTTCGATGAGTCTCTTGCAGAGCGACGTCATTTTATATTAACATCAAACAGCGAGTCAGAATGGCTGAAACGAGAAATCGGAACCAGCTTCGTGAACAGATTTGTCCGAGCCAAGAAAAGGCGGAAGTGGTTATCTGGCTATTCCTGAAGTGTGAGGATGGAGTTTATACAGAACCATGCTAATGAGTTTAAGATCGTGATTCAGTAATGTCACTCATAAAGACATTCTCTACCACCTTGAGATTAAAAACCATCACAGTGATGTAACGGAGCGTGTAGAGTACATACAACCGTTTACACATGAAAAGTTTGAAGCAGGCGCTGGGCGTGACCATTGACGCTTCACTAAGATTACGACGGTATGTTTCAGTCCTTACAGTATTCTTCGTTTGCACGTGACGTCATAGCTGATTATGCATGAGGCTTTGAACCGGAAGTGGGCCATGTTGGAGGATATACACAAACTCACGTGGCACACATTTACGATAGAAGATATGCTCGAGAGGTTGTTATGCTCAAGAATTCCTTTTGTTTCTTTGCTATGCCAACTCTTTGTGCTGTAACTGGATGCGGGCGCAACTCTATTCGAGACAAGGGGACTTTATAAGTTCTTTAGAATTTCAGCAATTATAAATAATCAAGGAGAAAAAACAAGAGGGCGGCATGGTGGTGTAGTGGTTAGCGCTGTCGCCTCACAGCAAGAAGGTCCGGGTTCGAGCCCCGTGGCCGGCGAGGGCCTTTCTGTGCGGAGTTTGTATGTTCTCCCCGTGTCCGCGTGGGTTTCCTCCGGGTGCTCCGGTTTCCCCCACAGTCCAAAGACATGCAGGTTAGGTTAACTGGTGACTCTAAATTGAGCGTAGGTGTGAATGTGAGTGTGAATGGTTGTCTGTGTCTATGTGTCAGCCCTGTGATGACCTGGCGACTTGTCCAGGGTGTACCCCGCCTTTCGCCCGTACCGTAGTCAGCTGGGATAGGCTCCAGCTTGCCTGCGACCCTGTAGAACAGGATAAAGCGGCTAGAGATAATGAGATGAGATGAAAAACAAGAGTTGTCCACAGAGCGGAGACATCAATGGCTGTCCAATATAAACCAAGCTGATCTGAGCGACATGAGAAAGCAAAAACCACACGAGTCTGCAGTGAGCATTTTATCAATGGTAAATGCTACGAACTAGTTATGAATGAAAGATCGCAATATATAAGAAATATTGGATCGTTTAATAGCCTGGTTGTGCAGAAACTCGCTGCTGTCAAACGTGACAAAGCCATAATCATCGAGTGTGTGATCGGACAATCAAAGACTTCTATGATTATTTCATTTTAAAAAGAGCTATATATAATTTTTGATGACGCTGCTTTTATTTTGCTTTTTCTTTCCATTAGAGAAACCAGCTGATCTCAACAATTGTACAGTTCCAGACTGGGCTCCAACAGAAAATACGAGCCACAACAAAATCAAAGATGGTACTAAAGCAGTAGCACAAAATGTGAGGCTTACAGAGCAGAGAAAGAAACGCAAAATTATTGAAGAATCTTCCCAAGCGATCACAGAGACATTCGAGCAAGATTCATGTCAATCCACTCCCTCAAATACTGGAGCCTCCTCGCCCAGTGAATGCTCTTTTATAACTAAATATGTTATATAGTGTGTTACACTACGTTCAGACTGCAACCTGAAACGACGCATATCCGATTTGTTGTGAAATCCGATTTTTTTGTTAGGCCGTTCACATTACCAATTATATGAGACTTGTATGCGATCTCCAATATGAACGGAAAACGACCCAAAAGTGTCCCGCATGCGCAAATTGACATGTAATAAGCACATCTACGTAATACGTAAACAAAAAAAAAGTGCACTCTTCAAGTTTACAAGTAAAGCATGGAGATGAGGCGAGACCTGGCGATGTGGTTTTTGTGGCGGCGGCGGAACTCGCACAATAATCTGATTAATGTGGGCAGCAGACTAATGAGACCGAAGGTGTCAAATTACTGGAAATTTACAGAACAATCTTATAATCTTGTAATACAGGATGGTTTAACATCCAGGTCCCTATCCAATCCACCATTAGCTTCAGTGCTTAATTTGTAAACTGGGAGGTCCCGGAGCGCAGAGGATGAGTGGCTTCGGTGCGAAAAAAAAAAGAAGGGGGGCGCTTCTGGGCATGTATTGTAATAACACTGCAAATTAAGTTCATCTGCGAAAAACCCCGCTCACACTCTGCACTTGAGATAGGGACAGTGTTGATCGCGGCCAAGAGGCCCTTCAGTTCATCTGGGATGAATTCTCCATTACTTTCCCTGAATTCCCTGATGACATGTCGTGGGTCACTGATGCAAAACTGCTGGAAGAGCGCTTCCACTTCTTTTTCCCCGAACAGCGCGTCTTCCTCCCGCGGCCACGGAAGTGTGCACCCTCCTTTTCCGTAATATACAAATATTTTGTAGATGTCGTTTCATGAGAGAAATCACCAACAAGACAGATATCAAAATCAGACATTAACACTAAATAAACTTGCATTTATTTATTTAATTATTATTATTTTTTTTTTATATTTTGTTACATAGTCAAGAGAGGTGTCGGATCACCGGATCCAGTGTAAATAGCTGCCGGAGCCAACGTCCGAGGTTCCGGAGCGCGCTCCGGCTTGCTCCCCCTCAAATTAAGCCATGATTAGCTTGATCAATTCTATAAAAGTCTATTTAAATTCTGAAAACTGTACAAATGTTGTTTTCCACCAAAGAGGCGGGATTAGCCAACGCAGAATAGTGACGTTTGTCTCTTGTTGATGACGTGTAGGTCGCATGAATGCGACCTGTCCGGTCAGACTGCAGTCGCATGTGAAAATAACGGATATGCATCGGAATTAGGACCACATATCCAAGCGGCCTGGGTCGCATGTGAAAAAATCGGATCTGTGTTGTTCAGATTGTCAATAACAAATCGGATACAGGTCGCATATGGGCAAAAAAAATCGGATATGGGTCGTTTCAGGGATTGTTTTTAAAACAGATTTCAGAAATGACAACAAGCTTCTAAATGTAACTCCTCTTTACCTTCCAGTCTGTACTCTTACCACTGTATATCTTACCACTGTTTGTGTGTGTGTGTATATATATACACACACAGTGTTCAGCGTAAATGAGTGCACCCCCTTTGAAAAAAGTAACATTTTAAACAATATCAATGAACACAAACAATTTCCAAAATGTTGACAAGACAAAGTTTAATATAACATCTGTTTAACTTATAACGTGAAAGTAAGGTTAATAATATAACTTAGATTACACATTTTTCAGTTTTACTCAAATTAGGGTGGTGCAAAAATGAGTACACCCCACAACAAAAACTACTCCATCTAGTACTTTGTATGGCCTCCATGATTTTTAATGACAGCACCAAGTCTTCTAGGCATGGAATGAACAAGTTGGCAACATTTTGCAACATCAATCTTTTTCCATTCTTCAACAACGACCTCTTTTAGTGACTGGATGCTGGATGGAGAGTGATGCTCAACTTGTCTCTTCAGAATTCCCCATAGGTGTTCGATTGGGTTCAGATCAGGAGACATACTTGGCCACTGAATCACTTTCACCCTGTTCTTCTTCAGAAATCCAACAGTGGCCTTAGATGTGTGTTTAGTCATGTTGGAAAAGTGCACGACGACCAAGGGCACGGAGTGATGGTAGCATCTTCTCTTTCAGTATAGAGCAATACATCTGTGAATTCATGATGCCATCAATGAAATGCAGCTCCCCGACACCAGCAGCACTCATGCAGCCCCACATAAGGACACTGCCACCACCATGTTTCACTGTAGGCACCATGCAGTTTTCTTTGTATTCCTCACCTTTGCGACGCCATACAGTTTTGAAGCCATTAGTTCCAAAAACATTTATCTTGGTCTCATCACTCCAGAGTATAGAGTCCCAGTAGTCTTCATCTTTGTCAGCATGGGCCCTGGCAAACTCTAGGTGGGCTTTTTTGTGCCTGGGCTTTAAGAGAGGCTTCTTTCGTGGACAGCATCCATGCATGCCATTCCTCTGCAGTGTACGCCGTATTGTGTCACGGGAAATAGTCACCCCAGTTTGGCTTTCTACTTCTTTAGATAACTGCAGTGAACTTGCATGCCGATTTTTCTTCAACCCTTCTCATCAGAAGACGCTCCTGTCGAGGTGTTAACTTCCGTGGACGACCTGGACGTCTCTGTGAGATGGTTGCAGTTCCATCTTTCTTAAAGTTTTGTACCACTTTTGCTACAGTATTCTGACTGATAAGTAAAGCTTTGCTGATCTTCTTGTAGCCTTCAGCTTTGTGGTGTAAAGAAATTATTTTCTTTGGGGAATTCTGAAGAGACAAGTTGAGCATCACTCTCCATCCAGCATCCAGTCACTAAAAGAGGTCGTTGTTGAAGAATGGAAAAAGATTGATGTTGCAAAATGTCGCCATCGTGTTCATTCCATGCCTAGAAGACTTGGTGCTGTCATTAAAAATCATGGAGGCCATACAAAGTACTAGATGGAGTAGTTTTTGTTGTGGGGTGTACTCATTTTTGCACCACCCTAATTTGAGTAAAACTGAAAAAAATGTATAATCTAAGTTTATGGGCGGCACGGTGGTGTAGTGGTTAGCGCTGTCGCCTCACAGCAAGAAGGTCCTGGGTTCGAGCCCCGGGGCCGACGAGGGCCTTTCTGTGCGGAGTTTGCATGTTCTCCCCGTGTCCGCGTGGGTTTCCTCCGGGTGCTCCGGTTTCCCCCACAGTCCAAAGACATGCAGGTTAGGTTAACTGGTGACTCTAAATTGAGCGTAGGTGTGAATGTGAGTGTGAATGGTTGTCTGTGTCTATGTGTCAGCCCTGTGATGACCTGGCGACTTGTCCAGGGTGTACCCCGCCTTTCGCCCGTAGTCAGCTGGGATAGGCTCCAGCTTGCCTGCGACCCTGTAGAAGGATAAAGCGGCTAGAGATAATGTGATGTGATGTGATCTAAGTTTATATTATTATCCTTACTTTCACGTTATAAATTAAACAGATGTTATATTAAACTTTGCCTTGTCAACATTTTGGAAATTGTTTGTGTTCATTGAGATAATGTTTAAAATGTTACTTTTCAAAGGGGGTGTACTCATTTACGCTCAGCACTGTATATAGTGTTTCAAAAAATTTTAAATTATTTGAGATGTAAATATCCCAGAAATTACATAGTCTCGGCAAATGAAACTGAACAGGCTTAATGTTGAGCAATATAAAATTTATTCCTCAAAATTTGAATGAGAAATTCAAAGGTATGTGGAGTCCATGAATGATTTCACAAATTTTCAATATGCGCGCCACCCGAGACACACACACACACACACACACACACACACCTCCTCTTTGAACTTTTTGTGCCATGTCCAAATCTGCATTGCCTTTGCTGCATTTTTTGAAAATTCTCTCATAAATGCATGCTGCAGTCTTGTTTGTCTGTGTTCAAGCATACTCTAACACACACAACACCTTTTTGTTTCCAGTGAATGGCATTTCTATACCTAAAACAATAAAAACAAAAAACATTAAACATAACATTCTGACCTGTTTCCACACATGCTGTTAAAATTTGAGGTCAATTGAAAATGAGAATTGGCAAAGTTATTAGATTGTGAAATGATATCAAATTTTTTTAAACACCCTGTATCACAGTGGTGTAGTGGTTAGCACTGTCGCCTCACAGCAAGAAGGTCCGGGTTCGAGCCCAGCGGCCGACGAGGGTCTTTGTGCGTGGAGTTTGCATGTTCTCCCCGTGTCCGCGTGGGTTTCCTCCGGGTGCTCCGGTTTCCCCCACAGTCCAAAGACATGCAGGTTAGGTTAACTGGTGACTCTAAATTGAGCGTAGGTGTGAATGTGAGTGTGAATGGTTGTCTGTGTCTATGTGTCAGCCCTGTGATGACCTGGCGACTTGTCCAGGGTGTACCCCGCCTTTCGCCCGTAGTCAGCTGGGATAGGCTCCAGCTTGCCTGCGACCCTGTAGAACAGAATAACCGGCTACAGATGATGGATGGATGTATAGCCTCCAACATGGCGGCGGTCAGTGACGCAAGTAGTTTTGGTCACGTGGCTGCAAACGAAGAATTCACCTCCAAGAACAGGAAATAGTGTGCAGGAAAAGGTTCACTGCCAAAATGCTAAATGTTTACTGTTACTGTTGAGCAATACACGCACCCGGTGGGTGGGGCATATACCTTCCACAGAGCGTCTAACTGGAAAGGAAGTGCTGAGGAAAATTTTCTAGGAAGTGACAAGCAATAAGATTACAAATGAGAAACTACATTTCTAGAGAATGAGAGACAAAGAGAGAGAGAGAGAGAGAGAAAGGTACTCATGGCAGATGTGTGGATAAAGGATATGGGCTACATACGAGCGCGAGACACCAGCTCCGTGGGCGTGTTCCCTGCTGCAAACAGAAGAAGACCACCGGTGCGAGAGACGGGTATGGGAGGCGTGCACTGTCCTCGTGTGCGCCGCCAGTCTCTTGTGTGTCTCCGGCTGGCGCGTGCTCGGCTCTCGCACGCTGCTCCGTTCCCCCGTCCGTCATGATGCAGGAGCCGCACGCCGCACCGGGACCCTGCTGCCGGTTCAATACTCAACACGAGAACCTCAACACTAACTGCTCACGCGCACATCTGCTTTTCTTTATTTATTGATTTTATTGACTTTTATATCTATCAGATTACCAGATTACATCTTCAGTTCTGTCTCTAATTTTTGCATGTGATTTATGTATTTTTTTACATTATAGATTACATCTTCAGCTCTGTTACAGACATTTATTTATTGTTTGTTTGTTTGTTTGTTTGTTTATTGACTGTATCTCAAGTTCTGTTTCTGTGAATAAGACGATTTTAGTCCTATTTTTTCACACTACCTCAAGTAACACTGAAAATTATTTCCTCTTCTTTTTTATTATTATTATTATTATTATTATTATTATTATATCTAGGCTTCATCTCAGGTTCTGCTTCAGGATAAAAATATTTTATATTTTTAACTTTTTAAAAATATATTTTTTTAATATTAAAGGTTACATCTCAATTTATGTTCCTTATTTATTTATTTATTTATTTATAAGATGCCACCTCTTCAGTCTTTCTGTCTAAAACTAACATCTATCTTTATGAAATAATGTTAATCAAATACAAAAAATGACTTTTTTGACAGCCAATAGATAAAAAAAAATAAATAAATAAAATAAAAATCCCAAAAGATGGTATTTGATATTGCTAGTCAGGTTATATATATAATTTTTTTAATATTACAGTCAGTGTTTAACTGTATATTTGCTGTTCTTGTTGCTGGATGAACAGAAGCAGTAAGCTGAGCTCGGCTTCTCTCTGAGGGAAAATTCTTTCCTCTTATCCTTCTAACAGGAACAACGGCAGGTTTATAAAGTCAGAGCTTTCATTAATGTTCGTTTTAATTGCTTTTAATCTACTCCTAAATCAATTATACTTAATTAGAGGTTATGCTAATGAGCTGAGTTCATGTTTAGCAGTTAGCAGAAGTTGTTAGCCTACCTGGTGCTGGGTGTGAGTCTCATCATCATCATCTGAGCAGCAGCAGCTACATCCACATCCACAGGGGGACAATATTTACATACACACCAAAATAAAGCAGAATATTCCCTCTGTCTGAAACACATCCGGAATCACTCAGACCGAGATTTATTCCTTTCTTTTCTTCAGAAAACTGTCCTTTGGTGAATAAAAGCTCACATTTGTTCAGCTCCTGAGGAAACCCGCTCCTGAGGTAACCCGCTCCTGAGGTAACCCGCTCCTGAGGTAACCCGCTCCTGAGGTACAGCAGACCGCTTTTCCTCACAACTCCGTGAGTCCGCGAGCTGAAGCTGACTGAGAGCGCGTGCAGATGTCGGCGCTTGTTTCCAGCCCGGTCCCGGTTTCTCTCATAAGAATAATAAATCGGTGAAACCGGCCGGTGCGCTGAAAGTGAAGACTCTCTCCCCCTGTTCCGGCGGGTTCACGCACCTGCAGTGACGGGACGAGCGCCACATTGGGCGGGAAAAGATGCCGCGCGCGAGATTGGAAGTTTCTGAGTGGGAGCTTCACGGAGCGCGCGACGTCATTCTGGAACAAGGATGAGAGAGAGAGAGAGAAACGTGCGCGCGCACATTGACGGACTCCGCTCGCGTAGAGTCTCTCTCTCGCGCGCGCGCGCTGTCTCCCTGTGTGTGTGTGTGTGTGTGTGTGTGTGTGTGCGCTTCCGCCCAGTTCTACTGTGAGCAACACATACACACATTCTCTTTATTACACACACAGAGAGAGAGAGAGAGAGAGAGAGAGACACAGGTACATACACACAATGCATAGACCGAGAGAGGCAGAGAGACAGGGGGAGAGACAGAGACACACAGACAGAGAACAGCATATACAGTGATACACACACAGACACAAACACATCTGTCTGCCTACTTGTGTGAGAGACACACACACACACACACACACACAGAGATGTTTGTTTTTTGATGCATTTTTAAAGCGTCAGTTCTTTTCTGTTTAATGTTCTATGCCATGTTTAATATGTCTAAAATATTTTCATAACTTTATCCGTTTTTATTTGATATACTTTCTTGTGGTTGCAGAGCAAACAGGAGACACAGAGACAAAGCGACACAGAGATAGTGAGACACAGAGACAGAGTGAACAAGAGACACAGAGAAAACAAGAGACACAGAGACAGAGAAAACAAGAGACAGAGAAAGTGAACAAGAGACACAGAGGCAGGGCGAACAGTAGACACAGAGACAGAGCAAACAAGAGATAGATAGACACAGAGACAGAGCGAACAAGAGACAGAGAGACAGAGTGAACAAGAGACACAGAGACAAAGTGAAAAAGAGACAGACACAGAGACAGAGCAAACAAAAGACACAGACAGAGCAAACAAGAGACAGAGAGACACAGAGACAGAGTGAACAAGAGACACAGAGACAGTGCAAACAAGAGACAGAGAGACACAGACAGAGAAAACAAGAGACAGAGAAAGTGAACAAGAGACACAGAGGCAGGGCGAACAGTAGACACAGAGACAGAGCAAACAAAAGATAGATAGACACAGAGACAGAGCAAACAAGAGACAAAGTGAACAAGAGACACAGAGACAAAGCGAACAAAAGACAGAGACAGCGCAAACAAGAGACGTAGAGACACAGAGACAGCGCAAACAAGAGACAGAGTGACAGAGCGAACAAGAGACACAGAGACAAAGCAAACAAAAGACACAAAGACAGCGCGAACAAGAGACAGAGTGAACAAGAGACACAGAGACAAAGTGAAAAAGAGAGAGACAGAGCAAACAAAAGACAGACAGAGGGAACAAGAGACACAGAGACAGAGGGAACAAGAGACACAGAGAGAATGAACAAGAGACAGAGACAGTGCAAACAAGAGACAGAGAGACACAGAGACAGAGAAAGTGAACAAGAGACAGAGGCAGGGCGAACAGTAGACACAGACAGAGCAAACAAAAGATAGATAGACACAGAGACAGAGCAAACAAGAGACAGAGACAAAGTGAACAAGAGACACAGAGACAAAGCGAACAAAAGACAGACAGCGCAAACAAGAGACGTAGAGACACAGAGACAGCGCAAACAAGAGACAGAGAGACAGAGCGAACAAGAGACACAGAGACAAAGCAAACAAAAGACACAAAGACAGCGCAAACAAGAGACAGAGACAGTGAACAAGAGACACAGAGACAAAGTGAAAAAGAGACAGACACAGAGACAGAGCGAACAAAAGACACAGAGACAGAGGGAACAAGAGAGAGAGACACAGAGACAGAGCGAACAAGAGATAGAGACAGAGGCAGAGCGAACAAGAGACACAGACACGTGAAATCAGAAACTGGTTTATCCTTCGCTTTGTTACCATCATGAGGTGTTAAGTCCAAATTTCTCTTTATCCTGTCAGAAAAAGGGCTCGACCTGCTCCTCATTAAAAAACTCCACCTGTTCCTTGTTAATAAACTCGACTTAAATAAAGCGCTCATCAGGATGAAAATAGGTTGTGTGATTTCCATTATGTGGTCTGCTTCGTGTTGATGTCATTCTCAGATTAGACTAGCTAAACAAGCTAACTGTAATCGCTATATAGGTCCGCTCACCAGAGGCTGTACTTTTCCTCTTAATGTCTCTGTACACGTGTAATGAGAGCTCACAGCACAGTAACAACCACAGGTAGGAAATCAAGCATAGCGTAGTTCTGGCAGGCCACGAAGTCAAGCTCAGCCCTCAGTCCCAGCTATATCAGCTGACTGCAGCTGATCTCAAGCCAGCCCACATCAGCTGTCAGTTCAGCTGATTCCCTTCTGCACATTCTACTGGCAAATAGAGCACATTCTACTGCAGAGAGCACCTTATTTAAGCTGCTTTAACCTGCCTACATTTGCTGCTTCCTTTGCAAGCCATTTTGCAAGCGAGCACCATTTCTATTCAGTGGCACACTCGTTTGACAAGTAGAAATCCTCTGCTCCCAGGACTAACGAATGGCCTGTGCCCAAACTCCTGGAAACTGTGCTAATAAATAGCATTGCGGCTCCAGTCGGTGTTTCCCTCGAGGAACTGTTTGCGTTGTCGCGGAGGGTATCCGCATCGAGCCCCAACTGGAGATCTTTTCAGCACCTCTGCTCCTAGGGAAGCCGCCAAAAACGAAAACACTGCTGCACCTCCACACAGTCCCAGCTTCAGCTGCTCCGCCACCCAAGAGCATGAGTCTCAGCCCCAGTAACCGCGCCTGTGGATCCAAACGGCTCCTTGTCGGCCTTGTCCGGCATCCAGCATCACTTGCCACCATGGGCTCCGGAGTCCAGGCCCTGGAGTCTGGTTGACTCCCTCTGCAAGTTCGTGTTTCCCAGTAACAGCAGGTTTGTTTACATCCTCCATGCTCCCAAATTAGCCGTGGGGCCAACTCCTGCATCACAGAATGATGACGTTACCATCCAACTACTCAATTTGATAACTTGCATTAACCTGATAGGTATAGCTCCCTATAAATATTTTGGGGGGAGAAGAAAGAAAAAGCCTGATAACTGATTTATCTGCTCTTCATAATGGCAAAGCTCAAAGCATCAAAAGTTAAGTTGATAACTTCAACAAAACAAACCTCATGTTAAAACTAAAATGATTTTCCTGGTTACGCGGTTATACTTGTGACTATATAGAACACCATTATAGAAACAAGTTATTTATAATCATGCTATCTGTTATCACCCAAATGAGAATGAGTTCCCTTTTGAGTCTGGTTCCTTTCAAGGTTTCTTCCTCATGTCGTCTGAGGGAGTTTTTCCTTGCCACCATCGCCACAGGCTTGCTCATCAGGGATAAATTAGGGATTAAATTAGCTCATGTTTAAAGGCCTCGTGCGGTAATTTCAGCAATCAGGCTATATCATGTGTCAAAATGTCGGGTTTGGTGGGTTATTCAAGCCCCTCGGTTTCCCGCGATCTCAGTGTCACGATGCGCCCGCTACAAGCATTTAAAGTTGACGCGCACAGCCAAATTTAGGCAGCCAGCCGTTAACTAGGTCAACTTGTGTGTGACGTCATACCAGTAACCTCCCTTGGGTGATGCTGGCCTGTCCCCATGTTTTCTCTATAGCGTGCGTTTACCAGAGTTGTTTCCATTGCGGATTTTGTGGATTTATTCAGTTTGTGGATAGTTTTGAACACTCAAAACATTATGAAATGATGTATTAATATTCTGTGATACAAAATGCCTAATCAGTGTGTTGTGTTTGGCTGTAACAACGAACACTGAACACTATTTGTGACTTTTGTTATCAATGGATCTGATTTCAAGGTCATGGCTAGGTATTGATAGAAAAAAATAATTTTTTTTAAAAACACATTGTGGCAGCGGGGGCGTGGTCAAGCGCCGGTCTGTGACAGGAGGGCGGAGCCAGGGAAGGCGAGTGGCAGAAATCACTACACCTGACGGTAATTAACCTGTTTTGTGTGTTTTCCCAGTAACCGCGCCCTATTTAAGGAGGCAGAGCAGAGAAGAGCTCATCCCGGGACAAGAACACAGTGTGTGTGTTTCGCTATCAGATTAAAACTGGCGGTTATACTGAAAAGTCTGGCAATAAAAAGCCTATTTGTGTCTGAAGCGTTGTCCTGCCGTCCTCTGTGCTCCACCCACACTTCAGAGAGCTCTACAGTGGTGCCAAAACCCGGGACAAGGTGGAGCACCAACCTCGCAGCCCCATGGAATCCTCCCCGTTCGCGGACCTGGTCCACGCCCTCGCCACGGCTCAGCAAAGCCAGCACCAGGCGCTCGTCACGCTCCGAAAGGAGCAAGAGCGGCGCTTCGAAGCCCTGGTGCTGGCCCAGCAGGAAGATCGCGAGGCGCTCCGGCATCTCCTCGCGTCGGCGGGGTCCACCAGCGCCCCGGCCGCGGGCCCGTCTCCCCTCACCGTGACCAAGATGGGCCCGCAGGACGACCCCGAGGCATTTCTCACATTGTTCGAGCAGGTCGCCGAAGCCTCGGGGTGGCCGATGGAGCAGCGCGCGGCGCGCCTCCTCCCCCTCCTGACGGGAGAGGCGCAGCTGGCCGCGCTATAACTCCCCGCCAACCGCCGGCTGGCCTACGCGGACCTTCACCGGGCCGTTCTCCGCGGCAGTTGGCGGGGAGTTATAGCGCGGCCAGCTGCGCCTCTCCCGTCAGGAGGGGGAGGAGGCGCGCCGCGCGCTGCTCCATCGGCCACCCCGAGGCTTCGGCGACCTGCTCGAACAATGTGAGAAATGCCTCGGGGTCGTCCTGCGGGCCCATCTTGGTCACGGTGAGGGGAGACGGGCCCGCGGCCGGGGCGCTGGTGGACCCCGCCGACGCGAGGAGATGCCGGAGCGCCTCGCGATCTTCCTGCTGGGCCAGCACCAGGGCTTCGAAGCGCCGCTCTTGCTCCTTTCGGAGCGTGACGAGCGCCTGGTGCTGGCTTTGCTGAGCCGTGGCGAGGGCGTGGACCAGGTCCGCGAACGGGGAGGATTCCATGGGGCTGCGAGGTTGGTGCTCCACCTTGTCCCGGGTTTTGGCACCACTGTAGAGCTCTCTGAAGTGTGGGTGGAGCACAGAGGACGGCAGGACAACGCTTCAGATACAAATAGGCTTTTTATTGCCAGACTTTTCAGTATAACCGCCAGTTTTAATCTGATAGCGAAACACACACACTGTGTTCTCGTCCCGGGATGAGCTCTGCCTCCTTAAATAGGGCGCGGTTACTGGGAAAACACACAACACAGGTTAATTACCGTCAGGTGTAGTGATTTCTGCCACTTGCCTTCCCTGGCTCCCCCCTCCTGTCACAGACCAGCGCTTGACCACGCCCCCGCTGCCACACACGTTTTAAGTGTTTCTATGTATCAATCATTAATTGTACAAAATGATTTTCATACATTTATGTATTTGTCATATCTTTCTTTGTCACATGAAGTGTCTTGATAACACATGTGGCACATAATTTTAGCAAATGGATAACAGAAGATTAATTGAAAGATTTATGCCACAGAGCTGCCTTTAACTAATAATTATCACTTATTACTGACGATTGTACGTTTACTAAACAATACAAAGATCAATACTCCCAGCCTATAACATACTGAATATCAAGTTAAAATCAACCGCAATAAAAGGAAAATGATGAAAACTGGAATATCAAGGGGTCTACTGTATCAGAAGGCCCACTGCATTTCGCGAGATCGCAAGCTGTCAAGTTGCTAGAATTCAATCTTTCTAGCTATACTTTCACCCCCTACAGCTATCAGTATTACACATAATCATAGATTAATCACACAGCATTCTAATTCAAGTGAAAATGGTCTTTAAAAATACACACAAGTAGTGATTTAGTCAGAGAAACCAACTAAAACAAGTCTTCAAGTCGCCGGTCTTCATTCTCATCTTCGTTTCTGTCGTCGTCAGAACTGTCCTCATTTTCTTCTGAAGATGAGCACTCAGGTTCAAATCTGTAAGGCTGGATACCACCAGGACATTCAGCTCTCAAAATCTCTACTTGTGGGCCATTTTCTTCTTCTGTATCGGTAAAATCAAAGCTAATTTCCTCAGCATCGCTCCTATTTTCTGGTGTGTCCGTCATTGCAACTGCACCGAGTGGTTACTGGTATGACGTCACGCAGCTGTTCCATTGACCGACAGGGGGCGCTGCGAACGCGGAAAATTTCAAGTGATGGGCATGATCAAATAAGGACCGATTACAACCGTGGGAAGCTTTTGAAAAATCGACGGTCAATTTATTTCGAATCTTGAAAGCATTCTGGTGCAGAATAATGCAACTTTTATTGCCACTGCGTGACGCCTTTAAAGTCTTTAATTTTCTGTAAAGTTGCTTTGTAACAATGTCTGCTGTTAAAAACGCTATACAAATAAACTGACTTCACTATAGAATTTCTAGGCATTACCTTAGAGAGCAACCGGATGCAAGCATCACTGCCTCTTGAAAAAAATCCAATTGTTTCCGAGAGGTCATCAGAAATGCAGGAGGCAATAGAAATTTCAAAAGGGAATTGTTTCTTTGTTTGGGCATCTTAATTATGCAATGCGTGTTATTCCCCAGGGATGCTCCTTTGTATCCAGGCTTTCGACCTTTCTAAATCTGTAGGGAACTCTATGATAGGGTGAGCTTGGTTACAGGCTGCAGATCAGAACACTGGTTTTGGTCTCCTTCTGTTGGGTAAATGGAACGGTATCTCATTCTTCTATAATGAAAACCTGGAATCTCCATTAGCAGTTAATGGAGATTCCAGGTTTTGTTCACAGATGCAGCCCCTTTCATTGGTTGGGGTGTGGGGGAGGGTGTTTCAATAATCAACGGTTTACCGATGTATGGACAAAAGAATTGTCATCCTTGTGAGTTAACACTTCTTCCACTACGCTAATGGAATCTATCCAATCATGTAGCTCATCTTCTGTAGAGTAGACACTGGTCAAGAAGCAAATCCTGTTTTGTGACAATGAGGCAGAACCTGTAAACATCATTAATAAGGGCGCTCTTCAGTTTTGTTATTAATAGATTCGTGACATGCCTCACATGGTCCTCTGTGTTGGATAATTTCATCGTTCGAATAGCCCATATTCCAGGCTTGGACAACAATGGCCAATTCTTGTCCCACTTTGAATTTCAGAATTTCACCAACTGTGCCCGGAGGCAGCACCATCCAGGCTGACCTGCCCCGTTCATTCAAACTGCACTAGATTAAACAATACAATGTCTTGCAAAAGTATTCATCCCCCTTGGTGTTTGTCCTGTTTTGTTGCATTACAAGATGGATGTGGCAGCGGGGGCGTGGTCAAGCGCCGGTCTGTGACAGGAGGGCGGAGTCAGGGAAGGTAAGTGGCAGAATCACGTCACCTGAGAGCAATTAACCTGTTTGTGTGTCTTCCCAGTGACTGCGCCCTATATCAGGAGGGAGAGCGAGAGCAGAAGGAGCTCAACCCTGAACTAGACGCCGGTTGTGTGCGTCTGTGAATATTATTGTTAGACTGAAAAGTGTGGCAATAAAGCCAATTTATAAAACCTGATCTCTGTCCTGCCGTCCTCTGTGCTCCACCCACACGTAGGGTCTCTTACAGTGGTGCCAAAACCCGGGACAGTGGAGCACCAAACCAGCAGCCCCATGGAATCCTCCCCGTTCGCCGATCTGGTCCACGCCCTCGCCACGGCTCAGCAAAGCCAGCACCAGGCACTCGTCACGCTCCGAAAGGAGCAGGAGCAGCGCTTCGAAGCCCTGGTGCTGGCCCAGCAGGAAGATCGCGAGGCGTTCCGGCATCTCCTCGCGTCGGCGGGGTCCACCAGCGCTCCGGCCGCGGGCCCGTCTCCCCTCATTGTCACCAAGATGGGCCCGCAGGACGACCCCGAGGCGTTCATCACGTTGTTTGAACAGGTCGCCGAAGCCTCGGGGTGGCCGATGGAGCAGCGCGCGGCGCGCCTCCTCCCCCTGCTCACGGGAGAGGCACAGCTGGCTGCGCTACAGCTCCCCGCCGACCGCCGGCTGGCCTACGCGGACCTCCGCCGGGCCGTCCTCCAGCGCATGGGGCGCACATCGGAGCAACAGCGCCAGCGCTTCCGCGCGCTGCGACTGGAGGAAGTCGGCCGGCCGTTCGCGTTCGGCCAGCAGCTCCGGGACGCCTGCTGGCGGTGGCTGAGGGCCAACGATCGCGACGCCGAGGGAATCGTCGACCAGGTGGTACTGGAACAGTTCATCGCCCGCTTACCAGCCGGAACCGCGGAGTGGGTCCAGTGCCACCGCCCGGCGTCGCTGGATCAGGCAGTCGAGCTGGCGGAGGATCATCTGGCGGCTGTCCCGGCGGCAGGACAGCAGATGGCATCTTCTCTTCTCTCCTCTTCTCTCTCTCTCTCTCCCCCTCCTCCTGTGTCCTGTCCTCGCCCCATTCCCCCTCCGCGGAGGCGGGGGCCAGCACCCCCCCAGCCGGCCCGCCGCACCCGCGGTGCCCTCCCGTTTCTCCCTTCTGTGTCTGTCTCTCCCCCACCTCAGGTGAGTGAGCCCCAGATCACCGGTGCAGAGGGAAAGCCCGGGCCGGTTTGCTGGCGCTGCGGGGAGCCGGGCCACCTTCAACAGCAGTGCACGGCAATGGAAGTGGGCACGGTGGTTCGGATCCCCGACGCGCCAGAGGCCGCCCTCGATCGGGCCGGAGCGTATCGCATACCGGTGAGTATCCAAGGGGCTACATATCAGGCGTTGGTGGATTCTGGTTGTAATCAGACCTCAATTCACCAAAGCCTGGTTCAAAACGAGGCATTGGGGGGAGCACAAGGGGTGAAGGTGTTATGTGTGCACGGGGATGTTCACAGCTACCCTTTGGTGTCAGTCCACATTATTTTCAGAGGGGAAAAATTTATAGTAAAGGCGGCGGTTAATCCTCGCCTTACCCACTCTCTAATTTTGGGGACTGATTGGCCGGGATTTCGGGGTTTAATGACACGCCTAGTCGAGAGTGGGTCCTGCCATTTGACAGGGGGAGGTCCCGGTGTCGCTTTGGCGGGAGCAGCTGTCACAGAGCCGTCTATGTCATCTCCGCGTCAGAGTGAGGAGCCGCCGGCTCCTCCTCTCTCTATTGGGGAATCCCTCGCGGATTTCCCATTAGAGCAGTCGCGAGACGAGACTCTGCAGCATGCGTTTGACCAAGTGAGAGTAATCGATGGTCAAACGCTCCAGCCGAACGCCACCCCGCCCTTCCCCTACTTCGCGATTATGAAGGATAGATTATACCGAGTGACGCAGGACACTCAAACTAAAGAGCGAGTCACGCAGCTTTTAATTCCGAAGAGCCGCCGGGAATTGGTATTCCAGGCGGCTCACTTTAATCCCATGGCTGGACACTTGGGGCAGGATAAAACACTAGCCCGAATAATGGCCCGTTTCTATTGGCCGGGGATTCGCGGCGATGTCCGTAGGTGGTGTACGGCATGCCGCGAATGCCAGTTAGTAAACCCAGCGGCCATTCCAAAAGCGCCTTTGCGCCCTCTACCGTTAATCGAGACCCCGTTTGAGAGAATTGGGATGGATCTCGTCGGGCCATTAGATCGGTCAGCACGAGGGTACCGCTTTATATTAGTTCTGGTGGACTATGCAACGCGATACCCGGAAGCAGTGCCTCTGCGCAATATCTCAGCACGCAGTATTGCAGAGGCACTCTTCCGCGTCATCTCCCGAGTTGGAATCCCGAAAGAGATTCTGACTGATCAAGGCACTACGTTTATGTCACGAACACTGCGCGAACTGTATGGGTTATTGGGGATTAAGCCGATCCGCACCAGCGTGTATCACCCACAAATGGACGGTTTAGTGGAACGATTCAACCGCACCCTCAAAAATATTATTAAAAAATTCGTAAGTGAGGACGCACGTAACTGGGATAAGTGGCTCGAACCCTTGCTGTTCTCAGTGCAAGAGGTCCCCCAAGCCTCCACGGGGTTCTCCCCGTTTGAATTATTATATGGGCGTAAGCCGCGCGGCATCCTGGACGTGCTGCGGGAAAATTGGGAGGAGGGACCTTCACAAAGTAAGAACGAAATTCAGTACGTTATGGACCTGCGCGCAAAACTCCACACGCTCACCCACCTAACTCAGGAGAATTTGCGGCAGGCCCAGGAACGGCAAGCCCGCCTGTACAACAAGGGTACGCGCCTTAGAGAGTTCACTCCGGGAGATAAGGTACTCGTACTGTTGCCCACGTCGAGCTCCAAATTGATCGCCAAGTGGCAAGGACCCTTTGAGGTCACACGGCGAGTCGGGGACGTCGAATATGAGGTGAGGCGAACGGACAGGGGTGGGGCGCTACAGATTTACCACCTCAACCTGCTTAAACTCTGGAACGAGGAGGTCCCCGTGGCGTTGGTGTCGGTAGTTCCAGAGAAGGCGGAGCTGGGGCCGGAGGTTCAAAAAGGGACATTGGCATCATGTACCTCTCCGGTCCCCTGTGGAGACCACCTCTCCCCGACCCAACTCACGGAGGTCGCCCAGTTGCAGACCGAGTTTTCGGATGTGTTCTCGCCCCTGCCCGGTCGCACTAACCTCATAGAGCACCACATAGAGACGCCCCCGGGGGTGGTAGTGCGTAGCCACCCTTACAGGCTACCTGAACACAAAAAAAAGGTGGTTCGGGAAGAACTTCAGACCATGCTCGAAATGGGCATCGTCGAGGAGTCCTACAGTGACTGGAGCAGCCCGGTGGTCTTGGTACCCAAGGCCGACGGGTCGGTCCGGTTCTGTGTGGACTATAGAAAAGTCAACGCGGTGTCTAAATTCGACGCGTACCCAATGCCTCGTATTGATGAGTTGCTCGATCGACTCGGCACTGCTCGCTTTTATTCGACACTGGATTTGACGAAGGGATATTGGCAGATCCCCTTGACTCCACTATCCCGAGAAAAAACGGCCTTTTCCACACCGTTTGTTTTACACCAATTCATCACCCTTCCGTTTGGGCTGTTTGGGGCCCCCGCAACGTTTCAGCGGCTGATGGACAGAGTCCTCCGCCCTCACGCCACATATGCGGCAGCATATTTAGATGACATCATCATCTATAGCAATGACTGGCAGCGGCACCTCGAACATCTGAGGGCCGTCCTTAGGTCGCTGAGGCGAGCGGGGCTCACAGCCAACCCAAAGAAGTGTGCGATTGGGCGGGTGGAAGTACGGTATCTGGGCTTCCACTTGGGCAACGGGCAGGTGCGTCCCCAAATTAATAAGACGGCAGCAATTGTGGCCTGCCCGAGGCCCAAGACCAAAAAGGGGGTGAGGCAGTTCCTGGGGCTGGCTGGCTATTATCGCAGGTTTATACCTAATTATTCGGACGTCACCAGCCCGCTGACTGATCTCACTAAAAAGGGGGCACCAGATCCGGTCCAGTGGACGGAGCAGTGCCAGCGGGCTTTCTCAGAGGTAAAGGCTGCACTGTGTGGGGGGCCACTTCTACACTCCCCTGACTTTTCTCTCCCTTTTATGTTGCAGACCGATGCGTCGGACAGAGGGCTGGGGGCAGTTTTGTCCCAGGAGGTGGAGGGGGAGGACCGCCCTGTCCTGTATATCAGCAGGAAGCTGTCGGTGCGTGAGGGGCGCTACAGCACCATAGAGAAAGAGTGTCTGGCCATCAAGTGGGCAGTTCTCGCCCTCCGGTACTACCTGCTGGGGCGCCCTTTCACCCTCTGTTCGGACCACGCGCCCCTCCAGTGGCTCCACCGCATGAAAGATGCCAACGCGCGGATCACCCATTGGTATCTGGCGCTCCAACCCTTTAATTTCAAGGTGGTCCACAGGCCGGGGGCGCAGATGGTCGTGGCGGACTTCCTCTCCCGTCAAGGGGGGGGGGGGGGGGGTCGGCTGCAGGCCGGACGGCTGCCCGGCCTGAGTCGGGCGGTGGGGGTATGTGGCAACGGGGGCGTGGTCAAGCGCCGGTCTGTGACAGGAGGGCGGAGTCAGGGAAGGTAAGTGGCAGAATCACGTCACCTGAGAGCAATTAACCTGTTTGTGTGTCTTCCCAGTGACTGCGCCCTATATCAGGAGGGAGAGCGAGAGCAGAAGGAGCTCAACCCTGAACCAGACGCCGGTTGTGTGCGTCTGTGAATATTATTGTTAGACTGAAAAGTGTGGCAATAAAGCCAATTTATAAAACCTGATCTCTGTCCTGCCGTCCTCTGTGCTCCACCCACACGTAGGGTCTCTTACAATGGAATTAACCCCTTTGGACATAACATGTACAATTATACACATGAAGTTCCATTGCATTTTTCCTTGTGTCCAAAGGGGTTAAAATGGATTTTGGGGGGATTAGCACCATTTCATTTACACAACATGCCTGGCACTTTAAAGGTGCAAATTGTTTGTTTTTTTATTGTGACACAAACAATAATTAAGATGAAAAAACAGAAATCTGGAGTGTGCATAGGTATTCACCCCCTTTTGTATGAAACCTGTTAAGACTGCCTGGCTCAAGGCAACCTCAACATAAAAGGGATACCACACCGTAGCATCAATTAGACCAAACATTTATTTACATAAATACAAAATGTCAGTTATGAATAAAGTAAAAGTGTAATGCATGTATGCGAGAAGTGTGCCTAATGTTAAACTAAATCATAAAGAGTCTTTTCGGGAGGGAGGGATAAGCCTGGCGCTGCAAGTGGCGAGAGACCGAGAATGGAAGACACCCAGCATCTTTATACTGGCCTCAATCAGGAAGGATGCGCCACACCTGTCTCACACACTCTGAAAGGAAACAGGCACAAACAGAAGGGGGCGTGGCCCAACCAAGCATTAGTGCAGCCGATCATAACATACCCCCCCTCTTAAAACAGAAGCCAACCAAAGTGGGACTCTGCACTAGACATTTGCAATAGAGTGGGACAATGCGTCGGCAACCACATTGTCCGGCCCCTGATGTGCCGCATGTCCAATTGGTAAGGTTGCAAGAATAAGGTCCAACGCATAAGACACTGATTTGGATTGTGCAATGTATGTAGAAATGTGAGTGGGTTATGGTTAGAGTACACAATTATTGGTGGCACCCCACTGTCTACATAGACCTCAAAAATGTTTTAACGCCCAAACCAAGGCCAGAGCCTCTTTCAATAGTGGAATACAAAATTTGGTGTTTATTAAATTTCTTAGAGAAGTAACATACTGGACGGCTAACCCCCTCCTCATCCAGTTGCAACAACACGGCCCCAGCACCCATCTGACTAGCATCCACCTGAAGTTGAAATGCCTGATCTAGTCGAGGTGCTGCCAAGACAGGTGCAGTGGTAAGCAACTGTTTCACCTTCTCAAGTGCCTTTTGGCAATTGGCAGACCAAACAAACTTAACACCCCCCCCCCCCCCCCCCCCAAGAAGGTCAGTGAGTGGACACACAATGGTGGAGAAATTTCTGCAGAAACTTCTGTAATATCCCACCATCCCCAAAAACCGCTGCAACTCTTCTTGTCATGGGCGCTGGAAACTGGTCAATTGCAAGGACTTTGGCCCGCACTGGGCGGACCTGACCCTGGCCTACTACCTTCCCCAGGTAAACTACGGTTGCATGGGCGAATTCACATTTAGCCAAATTAACTGTTAGTTTTGCTTGTATCAACCTTTCAAAAAATGCCCGTATACAATCCAGATGTTCCCCCCAAGTATCAGACACTATCACAGCATCATCAAGGTACACTGTACACCCTGGTAGGCCTGATATCACCCTATTCATTAATCGCTGAAAGGTTGCGGGCGCATTCCGCAACCCAAAACTCATTACCCTATATGAATAGAGGCCGGAGGGAGTGATGAATGCTGATATCTCTTGGGCATGTGACGTAAGAGGGACTTGATAGTAGCCTTTTAACAAGTCAAACTTGCTGACAAATCGGGCAGCGCCCACCTGATCTATGCAGTCGTCCACTTGGGGCAGTGGAAATGAATCGGCTTTAGTCACCCCGTTAATCTTGTGGTAATCCGTACAAAAACGGAAGGTGTTATCTGGTTTACCCACAAGCAGACACGGAGAAGCCCAACTGGAGTGTGAAGGCTCTGCAAGTCCATGATCCAACAAATACTGTACCTCCTTATCCAATATTTTCCTTTTTTCCGGCCCCACCTGGTAAAACCGCTGGCGAATAGGCAGAGACCCCCCAGTGTCAATGTCATGCTCTATAATATCAGTGCATGACGGTGTATCTGAAAATAGACACTGATAAGACATTATTAAGGGCTTCAACTCTGCACTCTGCTCTGCTGACAGAGGACCCACCAAGCTATCCAGATTAGACAGTGTCTCAGAATTCTTAAGCCTTGGATGCATAAACAAATCATCTGAACCAACCTCATCATCTGCGGTGACCAGAGGACGAGACGGGACCCCACCAGCTACCATTACTGCCGCAGATGACACACTCCCCCCTCCTAAAGATGGACCTGGGGAGAGGTAAGGCTTGAGAAGGTTCACATGGCATACCTGCGTAGAGCGCTTATGATCTGGAGTTGCTAATAAATAGTCACACTCAGACACTTGCCGTACCACTGTATATGGCCCAGAGAACCGAGCACTGAACGCCAAGCCAGGCATGGGCAACAAAGCTAACACCTGGTCCCCCGAACTGAACTGCCTCCCCACAGCCCGGCCATCATATCGTTTCTTCATGTGTGACTGAGTTTTCATTAAATTGTCACTAGCCATTTTCCAGGCCAGCGTCAGCCTACACCGGAACCCATGGACAAAATCAATAACATTGACAGGGGCCTGGGTCTCCTCTAACCCATCCTTCAACACTGACAAGGGCCCACAGACATGGTGTGCAAAAACCAAATCATTGGGACTAAAACCCGTGCTGTCTTGTACCACCCTCCATGCTGCTAGCAATAGTCATGGAACACCCTCCTCCCAGTCCCTCCCCAATTCAAGGCAATAAGCCCACAGAAGACACTTAAGAGTAAGGTGAAAACGTTCTAGGGCCCCCTGGCTCTGTGGGTGATATGGGCTGCTCAGCTGTTGTTTAACATGAAGTTGTTTTAAAGTGCTGCGAAACATCTTGGAGGTAAAGTTGGTACCCCTGTCACTCTATCACTCTTGGTATACCAAAAATTGAAATAAACTGAGTAAGCGCCTTCACAACCGCCTTTGTAGTAATACTACGAATAGGATAAACTGCAGGATAGCATGTTGACTGACACATAACAGTTAACAAATAACTGCATCCTGACTTGGAAGGGGGCAACGGCCCCACACAATCAATAATAAGGTGTTCAAAAGGCTTCCCCACAGCTGGAATAGGACACACAGGTGCCGGCTTGATAACCTGATTGGGCTTTCCAGCCAGCTGGCAAACATGACAGGTCTTAAACTGGACAACATCCCATTTCATACCTGGCCAATAAAAATGTAGTAGCAGCTGCTAGTACGTCTTACGGATACCAAAATGGCCCGCCACACCCCCATGTGCCGTCTGCAAGACCACATCCCGAAACTGCTTGGGCACCACAATCTATACCACAGGATTCACAATTTCCCCATTACACCATGTCCACTTACGCACCAACAGGTCATTCACAACAGCATACCCACTTGCTGCACTTCTCATCTCTTCTGGTGACAACACCTCAGAGAAAAACCCGGCCAACTCTTTGTCCTCTTTTTGAGCCACCACCACCTCTTCTTGGGTGAGGGTAGGGGGCAAAATGGGCAATTCCAACCCCACACAGTCTTTATCCAAAATCCCTAACTTATCGCCTTCTACGGCCCGACTCATAGCACGTGTAACTGCACAAGAGGCAAACACATCAGGAAAGTCAACAGCACACTGATCTGGATCTAAAGGTGCTACAGGCTTGGCGTTTACTAGAGGTGTGGGTGAAGCCTCAGGCCAAACCAACCCCCCTACTAAATTGTTCCCCAGAATAACCTGAACGCCCTCTACAGGCAAGGATGGACGCACAGCCAATACCACCTCCCCATTTACCAGGTCTGACTCCAATACCACCCGATGTAACGGAACCGAAATTGTATGCATCTCAATACCACAGATAAGAACACACGTTCCCATATCTGATTGACCTGTAAAAGGCAAGACTGATTGGAGCACAAAAGATTCCCAGGCGCCGGTATCACGCAATATATTAACTGGCACTTTTGCGTCGCTACCAATTAAAGACACAAATCCAGCTGTAATAAAGGGTCCATAAACCCCGCCTGTCACCCCCCTAACCGCATCAGTGTTCTCACACCCCCTACCAAACGTGGAGCCGCCACACAATGGTTTATCAGAGGACAGGAGTGGTGCTGCACACGCTGTAGGCTTCACTGGAGAATTTCCACGTCTTAATCGCAGCATGGGACATTCATTTTTCCAATGCCCCTTCTCCAAGCAATATCTGCAAATATCTTGTGAATCTGGCTCTCTCCTATCAACAGGATCAAGTCGTGATCCACTAAAATGTGGAAAACGGACATCATCTCTTTGTGCATTCTCACGCTGCCTATGTGCCAAGATATATTTATCAGCTAAAGTGGCAGCTTCAGTAGCAGTTTTAACATTTTGTTCATCGATATAGGTGGCAACACGCGCTGGGACGATGTTTTTAAACTGCTCCAATACCACTAAATCACATAGCTTTTCAAATGTGTCAACCTTTTCTGATGTTCGCCAGCGAGTAAAAAGTGTGTTCAATTCTCGCACCACCTCCAAGTGTGTTTGCCTATCGCTCTTCCGACAGTTCCTAAACTTCTGTCTATATGCTTCAGGTACCAACTCATAAGCCTTTAAAATGTCGTCCTTCACATCATCATACTTCTTACGCTGTACCTCACTCAAAGCAATAAAGGCTTCTTGTGCCTTGCCCAAGATTACACTTTGTAGAAGTAAGATGCGTTCTGAGTCTGTCCACTTATGATCCACAGCCAAAATTTCGAATAAGGAAAAGAACGTATCCGGATCTTCTTCACTAAATTTGGGCAGTAACTTAATCATATTTGACAGATTTAGTTCAAACGGCAAAGGCCCTGGTTGAGAACCCATAGAGCTACCAGCACCGCCCCCCAACACTATTAGGTGTTCTTGTTCTATCTGTAATTTTCTATACTCGAGCTCCCTGTCCTTCTCCCGTTCCACCCTCTCTTTCTCACGTTCACATTCAAGATACTTATCTCGCTCCAACTGCATCTCCAACAACTTCACCTGTTGATCATAAGTTAGGGATGACAAGACTGGAATATGAGACTCCGCTGCCACGCCACTTGGCGTTACAGAAGCAGACTTGGCTGGAATTACCCCCTTACCAATAAGCCCATCCTCCACTAATTTCAACAACTCATCTTTCCTAACGCCCTTAGGAATCTTCAATTCCATATTAAAGTGGTCAATCACCTTAAACAGCTGACCTTTCTTCAGTGCCTTCAACCCCACAGCAGACGGGACAGCCAAAAACTCATCAAAAGATTCCATTTCCGACCAAACAATTTTAACAGAGTTACCAAAATCAAGTGCTACAATACAAATCCTAAACCTCCACAATCTTGAAACATGCAGCCAACTACTCAGAAACACTAATCAAAAAATGCCCACTAAACCAAAATGCTATATCCAATATCCTACAAAGATCCACCGCGCCACCCGCAAAATACCTCTCTCACAAAACAAAAAACACACGTCTGGACACTAAAGTGGTTCCCTGGCACAACGAAGGACTACAGCTTCAGAAACTTGGAGCAGCCCTGCATCTAAGCACAGTTAACTATTTCCAAGGACTACGTCTTCACATGCCCCCGCAGTTGAGCCACATACGGCTCCCCCCCCGTTCGACATGCCACACAAGAAAAATAATAAACTTTTAAGCGGTCTTACCTACGGCAGGGTGTACACGTTGCTCCTCATAAATCCCTCTCTAATATTTCTCTTCGCTGCAGCAGGAACCACCAACAATTAAACAATTACTTACCAGACGTGTGTTCAAAGAGAAAACAAACGACGCCAGTCAAATTAATCCAAAAGGGAATCCCAACCCTCGTCACCAATTAACCCAACCAATCAAAAAACGCTACAGGGGTTTCCCCATACTCACGCAACTACGTGAGCCGAACAGACAGGTGATTCTGATACTAGAACGGTGTCCCGGAGAAAAAAAATTTCCAGACAAAGGACGAGCCCCCATATGTTAAGACTGCCTGGCTCAAGGCAACCTCAACATAAAAGGGATACCACACCGTAGCGTCAATTAGACCAAACATTTATTTACATAAATACAAAATGTCAGTTATGAATAAAGTAAAAGTGTAATGCATGTGTGCGAGAAGTGTGCCTAATGTTAAACTAAATCATAAAGAGTCTTTTCGGGAGGGAGCGATAAGCCTGGCGCTACAAGTGGCGAGAGACCGAGAATGGAAGACGCCCAGCATCTTTATACTGGCCTCAATCAGGAAGGATGCGCCACACCTGTCTCATGCACTCTGAAAGGAAACAGGCACAAACAGAAGGGGGCGTGGCCCAACCAAGCATTAGTGCAGCCGATCGTAACAAACCCCTAAATAAGAGCTGGTCCAACCAATTCACTTCATAAGTCACATAATTAGTTGATTAAGATCCACCTCTATGCAATCAAAGCATCACATGGTCTGTCATATGATGTCTGTATAAATCAACCTGTTCTGGAAGGACCCTGACTCTGCTACACTACTAAACAAGCAACATGAAAACCAAGGAGCCTCCAAACAGGTCAGAGACAAAGTTGTGAAGAAGTATAGATCAGGGTTGGGTTATAAAAATATCCCAAACTTTGAATATCCCAGGGAGCACCATTAAATCCATTATAGCAAAATGGAAAGAATATGGCACCACTACAAACCTGACAAGAGAAGGCCACCCACCAAAACTCACAGACCGGGCAAGGAGGGCATTAATCAGACATGAAACAAAGACACCAAAGATAACACTGAACTAGCTGCAAAGGACAGCGGAGATGGGAGTATCTGCCCATATGACCACTTTAAGCTATACAATCCACAGAGTGGGGCTTTATGGAAGAGTGGCCAGAAAAAAGTCATTGCTTAAAAAAACATGTTTGGAGTTTGCCCAACAGCATGTGGCAGACTCCCTAAACACATGAAAGAAGGTTCTCTGATCAAATGAGACTAAAATTGATCTTTCTGGCCATCATGGGAAATGCCATGTATGGCGCAAACCCAACACCCAGAGAACACCATTCCTACATTGAAGCATGGTGGTGGCAGCATCATGCTGTGGGGATATTTTTCATCTGCAGGGACAGGAAAGCTGGTCAGGACTGAAGGAAAGATGGATGGCACTAAATACAGGGCAATTCTGGAGGAAAACCTGCTTGAGTCAGCCAGAGGTTTGAGACTAGGATGAAGGTTCATGTTCCAGCAGGACAGTGACCCTAAACATACTGCTAAAGCTACACTGGAGTGGTTTAAAGGGAAACTTTAAATGTTTTGGAATGGCCTAATCAAAGCCCAGACCTCAATCCAATTGAGAATCTGTGGCATAACTTGAAGATTGCTGTACACCAACGCAGCCCATGTAACTTGAAGGAGATGGAGCAGTTTTGCCTTGAGGAATGGGCAAAAATCCCAGTTGCTAGATGTGCTAAGCTAATAGAGACATATCCCAAGAGACTTGCAGCTGTAATTGCAACAAAAGGTGTCTCTACAAAGTATTGACTTGGGGGCGGTGAATACCTATGCATACTCCAGATTTCTGTAATTTTCATATTCATCATTGTTTGTGTCACAATAAAAAACAATTTGCACCTTTAAAATGGAAGGCATGTTGTGTAAATCAAATGGTGTTAACCCCCCAAAAATCCATGTTAATTCCATCTTTTAATACAACAAAACAGGATATACACTAAGAGGAATGAATACTTTTGCAAGACACTGTAAATGTTATTGCATAGCTGCTCAGGCTCTATGTATGACTTACTAGCTATATTATCCCAACAGCAATCTGTGAATCTTCAACTCACCTCACCGTATTTTATCTTGGTTTAACTTGCTTCTGACTTAATAGCTCAGAGGGCTCCTCCTGCTGGCTCTTCCAAGAAAGCATGGAACGTCAGGGAGGTTTGCCTGGCATGGTGGTTTTGGGGGATTTTGCTGTGGCTCTCCCTGATTTAGCCCTTCCATGTAGGCACGTGGAAGGGCAGGGAGGTTCCAGAACAGAGTCGCCTGCCAAATACAACTTGTTGCAAATAGTGCAAGGTAAATAACATTCCTTGACAAAAGTGGTTCTGACAGAAATCGAGCATAGCATAGTTCTGGCAGGCCACAGAGTCATGCTCAGCCCTCAATCCCAGCAACATCAGCTGACTGCAGCTGATCTCAAGCCAGCCCACATCAGCTGTCAGCTCAGCTTATTCCCTTCTGTGCATTCTTTTGGCAAATCTTTCATCAAGCAACTTATTTAAGCTGCTTTAACCTGTCTGCCTTTGCTGCTTCTTCTGCAAACCATTTTGCAACCCACCTCCATTCTAACTCCTCCCCTTTCGTGCTGTCTGACTTTAATCAATGTCATTTCTGTATCATTGATGCCTGCTCACAATCCAGTCCAGGCTACCTTCTTCCATTGCTCCATGGTCCATTCCTGATGCTCACATGCTTATTATAGGCGCTTTCCTTGGCAGACAGGCATCAGCATGAGCACCCTGACCAGTCTGCAGTTCCTCAGCCCATACAAAGCAAGCTCTGATGCACTGTGCATTCTAACACCTTCTATCATAGCCAGTATTAACCTTTTTAGCAGTTGTGCAGGTGCTCTTTTGTGGTTCACTGATTGTCCTTCCTTGAACCAGTTTCTGATAGATGATAATCACAGCATACCGGAACACCCCCATGACCTATAATTTTGGACATGTGTTGACCTAGTCATCTAACCATTGCATTTGGCCCATGTCAAAGAGGCTAAAATCCGTCATCCATGCATTTTCATTCCTGCCGCCCTCCCTGCTTTAGCCGTTCCATGCAGGCACATGGAAGGGCAGGGATGTCCCTTAATCCATGCCATTTCCATTGCTGCTGCCCTCCCTGCCTTCCCCATTCCACACAGGCACATGGAAGGGCAGGGAGCTGCTCTCTCCCAAAGCTCTCAAGGCTTTCCACGTCGGCAAGTGGAAGGGCAGGAAGGTCCCATATTCCAACCTTAATCAAAGTCATCTCTGTTGTCATTGATGTTTGCTCTGTTCTGTGCCTTATGTGTGTGTGTGTGTGTGTGTGGGGGGGGGGGTTGGCTGTGGCTCTCCCAGCTTTAGCCTTTCCACGTGTGCACATGGAAGGGCAGGGAAGTCCCAGAACAGAGCCACCCACCAAATACAACTTGTTGCAAATATTGCAATGTAAATAATGTTCCTTGATGAAAGTGGTTCTGACAACACTAATGTTATGGGTGCAGAAACAATCGAAACAGATGTTTGGATTTATCACTTCTTTACATCAGAACCTAATTTACATAGAGAGAAAAAACTCAGTTTAAATGTCAGATTAAAAAGTGAGCATGATGATGTGGCATTTTTGTACCATATTACAGATGTGATGTGTCTAAACAAGAACTCCAGATAGTTGATGTGTAAACAATGCAACTTCCTCTAGAATTCAACCGAAGAATTGAAATACAAAATTCAAAATCTGAGTATGAGTAAACATTTTAAAAACAGGTTTGGTTCCTGTTTGTTTCTTTATTTTTAGAATATTTCCATGATAAATTTAATATGTGTGTGGAATTTCCACGTTGTGGTATTACATCTGGATAAATGACTTCACAGCCAGCTTCCATGAATAATTAGTCATATGAATGGAGCAAGCATTTATCATCGCCTTGTCACGCACGTGGAGGCTACGCATAGCTATGTGCTTGTGATTGTATGCCCAAACCAAACCAATTCCTCCCAAGAGAGAGCAGCACTAATCTTCTTCCTGTAGTCATGGAAGTTGTGTCATGTTGTTTCAATTCGAAGACATAACCTTCAAATTAAGTGCTAACAAGTTATCACATATTGCAGAAAGCTGCTAAAAATACAGTTCATTGCACTGCGATGATGAATGTTTATTACATTTGTTCTGTGTTTTTCTTCAGTTCCAACATTGTTTATCATAGAAAACTCACAACAATGAAATGAAAACTTCTAGCCATGGCTAGTTAAAAGAGCAGTCAAACTGTGTGTGACATTAAAGCCCTATTATGTATGAATTGGGCGGCACGGTGGTGTAGTGGATAGCGCTGTCGCCTCACAGCAAGAAGGTCCTGGGTTCGAGCCCCGGGGCCGGCGAGGGCCTTTCTGTGCGGAGTTTGCATGTTCTCCCCGTGTCCGCGTGGGTTTCCTCCGGGTGCTCCGGTTTCCCCCACAGTCCAAAGACATGCAGGTTAGGTTAACTGGTGACTCTAAATTGACCGTAGGTGTGAATGTGAGTGTGAATGGTTGTCTGTGTCTATGTGTCAGCCCTGTGATAACCTGGCGATTTGTCCAGGGTGTACCCCACCTTTCGCCCATAGTCAGCTGGGATAGGCTCCAGCTTGCCTGCGACCCTGTAGAAGGATAAAGCGGCTAGAGATAATGAGATGAGATGAGATGTATGAATTGGTATTTTGTGTTCATGGGCTACCCCTACAGGTGTGGAGTGTAATCAATGGGGCGGCATGGTGGTGTAGTGGTTAGCAGTGTCGCTTCACGGCAAGAAGGTCCTGGGTTCAAGCCCAGTGGCCAGCGAGGGCCTTTCTGTGTAGAGTTTGCATGTTCTCCCCGTGTCTGCATGGGTTTCCTCTGGGTGCTCTGGTTTCCCCCACGGTCCAAAGACATGCAGGTTAGGCTAATTGGTGGCCCTGAATTGACCGTAGGTGTGAATGGTTGTTTGTCTCTGTGTCAGCCCTGCAATAACCTGGCGACTTGTCCAGGGTGTACCCCGCCTCTTGTCCATAGTCAGCTGGGATAGGCTCCAGCTTGCCTGCGACCCTGTAGAATAGGATAAGCAGCTACAGATAATGGATGGATGGACTGTAATCTATAATAATATGGCTCTGTAACAATTTTGTCACAATGCATGTCCTCACCATGCAGAATGTTTTGTCTTGAAAACTTGCGGTAGTCAAGTATTCCACACAATTCAGAATAGTAGCATGCCAAACTAACATAACCAGAACCATACCAACACGGACATATCTCACTTCAACACATATGCCTCTTTTCCACTACCAACGCGGCTGAGTTGGGCTGAGCCGTGCCGTGCTGAGTTGGGCTGAGTCGAGCTGAGTGGGGCTGTTGGAGTTGCATTTCAACTACAACCGCGCTGAACCGTGCTGGCTGGAAGTGGGTGGACACATTGGGTGGAGTTAGCGAAAGTGGGTGGACGTCACGTGATGTCGTTAGGCGGCGCAAACAGTGACATCAGTGACCTTTTAAGCGGTAGTCTCACGACCCGGATAGTAAACAATAAACATGGAGGACATGGAGTTGTTAGTGTTGCTGGTCTTGGTGCTGTGGCTTGTTGTCACCGACAACGCCAACAGATACTGGCAAGAGCGTATAGATGAGGCGAGGCGCATAAGGCTTCAGAAATTCTCGTAATTCGTAATTCTTCTTCTTCCGGGTTTACGGTGTTTACAGATCCCAGCGTGCTCGCGGGGCATGTGAGGACACTCCTCCTCACCAATCATTGCACAGGGGAGTGTCTCCTCACGCCCCTTGCCCCACTCGGCTCGGTTTGGCTCGCTTCAGCCCTACTCCAAAACCATGCGAGTTTTGGGTGCTAAGCAGGGCTGAAGCGAGCTGAGTCGTGCTGTTCTGAGGTAGTCGAAACGCGAGCCGTGTTGGGCTGAAGTGAGCTGAAGTGAGCTGAAGTGAGCTGAGAAAGGGTAGTGGAAAAGGGCCAATAGTGATGCAAACTTGACTGGAAAGCAGTACCAGTGTCCAAGTGTTATCTAGCAAGCTTGTTAACATTACCTCAAGACATAGATAGTGGTTAAACCATTGTCAAAATGGCCAACTTAGCTTTCAATCAAAAACTAGCAAGTCGACAACTTTTCTAACAGCCAAATATCAAATAAGTGCAACAACACAACGCATAGGAATAATGTAGCTAATGTAACTATTACTGACAAGTTCAACAGAAAGAGGCGCAGCTCAGCTTCTGTCTCACAGCCGTTTATCTCTCTAATCACTCAGCTGTACTCAGAACACTGACTTAGCTTCTTTTTATAGTTATTAGCTCTCTGAACATGGGCGTGATAAGTCATGATGTCATGCTCTTACAAGTCAGTGTAGCATATAAGAATGATTTTGAAACTGATATTTTAAGGTAAAAATCCCACTGAATGTTTCTTTAAGGTGAAACGTGCTGTTGTACAAAATAAATATGTCACACACAGGTTCAGGATAATCACAAAACACAATATTTTGTCATAAAATCTGGCATTTTTACAATTTTTATTATAAAGTTAATTTTGAAAGCATTTCTGCTCTGGCTAGTGGTGGGCGATTCTCAACATGAGCTGAAAAATAGAGGAAAGAGAAGATGATCTAGAGAGGGAGGTCAGGCATTTATTTCTGCTCAATATGCCACTCTGCTGATCTCAAGGTTTCAGCTCTCATTTAACCTTTGACCTTTCATCTATCAGACTCCGCTCTATGTCCAAGAGGCTGTAACTCTAAATATATCTCCAACCTTATCCTCATCCTTATAATGCACTCTGGTATTGTCCATCTCTCACCGCCCTTTAACACTCATCAATCCCCAGATACACGTTCTGAATAAACACACACTCTTCTTTATGTTTAAGGAAAATAATTCGTCTGTTATTATAATAATTATAATACTTCCAGAGAGCAAAACTACTTTTGGAAACACGAATGTGAAAGTGTGATATTCTCCAGCAGTATATTCAGAGCATTTCATTTGTGTGTCACTAGATACACTACAGTGTCTTGCAAAAGTATTCTCCCCTGCTGTTTGTTCTGTTTTGTTGCATTACAAGCTGGAATTAAAATGGATTTTGGGGGGGTTAGCACCATTTGATTTACACAACATGCCTACCACTTTAAAGGTGTACATTGTTGTTTTATTGTGACACAAACAATAATTAAGATGAAAAAACAGAAATCTGGAGTGTGCATAAGTATTCACCCCCTTTCGTATGAAACCCCTAAATAAGAGCTGCTCCAACCAATTCACTTCATAAGTCACGTAATTAGTTGATTAAGATCCACCTGTGTGCAATCAAAGTGTCACATGATCTGTCACATGCCACTGCCATGCTTCACTGTAGGAATGGTGTTCTCAGGGTGATGGGTTTGCACCACACATGGCGTTTCCCATGATGGCCAAAAAGATAAATTTTAGTCTCATTTGAACAGAGAATCTTCTTCCATGTGTTTGGGGAGTCTGCCACATGCTGTTGGACTAACTCCAAAACATGTTTTCTTCAGCAATGACTTTTTTCTGGCCACTCTTCCATAAAGCCCTGCTCTGTGGAGTGTACGGCTTAAAGTGGTCCTATGGACAGATACTCCCATCTCTGCTGTAGATCTTTGCAGCTCCTTCAATATTATCTTTGGTGTCTTTGTTTCATGTCTGATTAATGCCCTCCTTGCCCGGTCTGTGAGTTTTGGTGGGTGGCCTTCTCTTCTCTTCTCTTCTCTTCTCTTCTCTTCTCTTCTCTTCTCTTCTCTTCTCTTCTCTTCTCTTCTCTTCTCTTCTCTTCTCTTTGTAGTGGTGCCATATTATTTCCATTTTGCTATAATGGATTTAATGGTGCTCCGTGGGATATTCAAAGTTTGGGATATTTTTTATAACCCGACCCTGATCTATACTTCTCCACAACTTTGTCTCTGACCTGTTTGGAGGCTCCTTGGTTCTCATATTGCTTGCTTAGTAGTGTTGCAGAGTCAGGGTCCTTCCAGAACAGGTTGATTTATCCAGATATCATGTGACAGATCATATGACACTTTGATTGCACACAGGTGGACCTTAATCAACTAATTATGCTAAAGCTACACTGCTAAAGCTACGGTACACTGGAGTGGTTTAAAGGGAAACATTTAAATGTTTTGGAAGGGCCTAGTCAAAGCCCAAACCTCAATCCAATTGAGAATCTCTGGTATAATTTGAAGCTTGCTGTACACCAATGCAACCCATCTAACTTGAAGGACTTGGAGCAGTTTTGCCTTGAGGAACGGGAAAAAATCTCAGTGCCTAGATGTGCTAAGCTAATAGAGACATACCCCAAGAAACTTGCAGCTGTAATTGCAGTAAAAGGTGACTCTACAAAGTACTGACTTTGGGGGGGGGGGGGGGGGGGGTGAATACCTATGCACACTCCAGATTTCTCTTTTTTCATCTTAATTATTGTTAGTGTCACAATAAAACAACGATTTTCGCCTTTAAAGTGGTAGGCATGTTGTGTAAATCAAATGGTGCTAACCCCCCAAAAATCCATTTTAATTCCAGCGTGTAATGCAATAAAACAGGACAAACACCAAGGGGGAAGAATACTTTTGCAAGACGCAGTACACACTTGAGTAAGCTTTTACATACTGATAGATTTTTATTGTGCTGCTGTGCGTAATGTTTTTGTTGGAAAAAAGAAGCAACCACATTTATTGAAAAGAAATGGGAGTGCTCTGATATTTCACTCAGAACAAAACACCGAACTGCCTCTCCAAAGCGCAACAATAACACTGGCCTTGAATTCATTATAATGGACTCTTACAGGCTCTTCTGCTCCAGATTCAATTATTTTCTTCTGGTTCAATGACACACACACACACACACACACTTTCTTCATGATTATGTCATATAAGAGGTTGTTATGGCAACTTACCCCAGGTCACACAAGTAATGCAGCAGTAATACAGCATAGGCTTACATACACACACACACTATAGCTGTGCATATTTTCTGTGTGTGTGTGTGTGTGTGTTGCTGATATCATGGTCAGAACCAAAAACATCCTCACAAGGATAGGAAATACCCAACAGTTTTGCTCTTATGGAAACATTAGTCAGGTCCCCATGAAGAACACACCTTTTTTCCCCTCTTTTTTCAGGTGTAGAAAAGCCTTAATTGTGCTAATTAGCAGTGTTAATAATTACATCATTGGAAGGTCCCCAAAAAGGATAAGTTGAAAATGGATTTTCCCGCAGTTTCCTATGAAACTTTTTCACTTCAACAATTTACGGCTGTTTTGTTTGGCTTTTAGATTGTGTGTTGTTGGTTTTTATTTTCTGTACAGTTTCTAATCTCAGGTTAAAATTTTGATGCAACTAAATTAAAATTAAATGAATTTGAATTGGCACCAAAACACTCACCATTCAAGTAGTTAATTGTTTATTTTTAGATTTATACCCTCTGCAATTTTATTTAAAAACTAAAATAAACCTTAAATCAAAATAGCAATGCCTTCTGGGTAAATTCTGCTTCGTTCAATGAGGTTCAGTCGATCCCTCATGCCAACCTGATGAAGTATTTTAAAGCTACATGGTATAGTTCTGACGGAATAGCTAGCTAATCACTAAAAACAAACAAACTAATTAACTAACAAACAGATTATGTATATACAACATAAATACAACACAATTATAAGTCCTTGAGTCTGAGTCCCATATAAAATTAAACAGTCAATAAGGTTGAGTGTTTTGATAAATATACTACACAGCAGAGGTTCTCGAACTGTTTGTCACCAGAGACTGTAAAATAAATTCCACAGACTCCCACAGTATAGATTTATTTTCATTCAAATTATTTTTAAAAAAATTTTAATATTTTTTGGGAGCCAAAGAACTTTCTATACTTGGAATTTCTACTGATAGAACACATTAGGGCTGAGATGACTTAGGTGCTTGAACCCCTAAATATAAAAATAATAACTTAGATAATGTGACATTATGATTTCCATCAGTGTAACAAAAAAAAATAATAATAATCATGGACCCCTGGCTGTGCTTAATGGACCCCTGCAGTTCCCCAGATCCCACTTTGAGAACCTCTGGTATACACTATAGGGAAAGTAGCTTGTACAGTGTTTCCATAAATAATATTCATATCATATGGCGTGTTTAAATACATCTTCACCCTTCAGACCTTCCTATGGGAAAAAAAACATACAGGAAGTATGAAATGGAGTAACTGTTCCAATGAGTTTCCATTAACAGCACATCCTGGGGTGTTTTATTCCTCTTATACCACAGAAACGAGTTGAATTTTTAATTTATTCAATCTTCACATCATACAATCAATTTACCAGTCGTTCTGTAATTACTTTTAATGTTGTGTAACATCTGTGATTTAAAAAAAACATTGTGTATTTTAAAATCAGATTTTGATTAACATCCACCCTGTGAATGAGCTGTTACGACAGAAATGCTAATGTGGCCAAAGAAGAGCATTCGTTTACAAATACGTTCAAGTTGCTTAAATTAATCACCACCCTCTGACCAATCGGAGTCATGCTGGGGTCTAAACACCATCACAACCTTGAATTATTGTTTGCATCAGTTATAAAAATGTAACACAGCGTGTTAAATGTAGTTTCATAGCTAATTTTCTGCCCAAAATTTTCATGATGAAGAGCAGAGGTGATGATTTACAGCTAATTGAAGGCACATACAGTGTCTTGCAAAAATATTCATCCCCCTTCGTGTTTGTCCTGTTTTGTTGCATTACAAGCTGGAATTAAAATGGATTTTTTGGGGGGACTAGCACCATTTGATTTACACAACATGCCTACCACTTTAAAGGTGAAAATTGTTGTTTTATTGTGATACAAACAATAATGAAGATGAAAAAAACAGAAATCTGGAGTGTGCATAGGTATCCCCCCCCCCCCCCCCCCCCCCAAAAAAAAAAAAGTCAATAGAGCCACCTTTTGCTGCAGTTACAGCTGCAAGTCTCCTGGGGTATGTCTCTATTAGCTTAGCACATCTAGGCACTGAGATTTTTGCCCATTCCTCAAGGCAAAACTGCTCCAACTCCTTCAAGTTAGATGAGTTGCGTTGGGGTACAGCAATCTTCAAGTTATGCCACAGATTCTCAATTGGACTGAGGTCTGGGCTTTGATGAGGCCATTCTAAGACATTTAAATGTTTCCCTTTAAACCACTCCAGTGTAGCTTTAGCAGTATGTTTCGGGTCATTGTCCTGCTGGAACATGAACCTTCGTCCCAATCTCAAACCTCTGGCCGACTCAAACAGGTTTTCCTCCAGAACTGCCCTGTATTTAGTGCCATCCATTTTTCCTTCAGTCCTGACCAGCTTTCCTGTCCCTGCAGATGAAAAATATCCCCACAGCATGATGCTGCCACCACCATGCTTCACTGTAGGAATGGTGTTCTCAGGGTATTGGGTTTGCGCCACACATGGTGTTTCCCATGATGGCCAGAAATATCAATTTTAGTCTTATTTTACCAATCTTCTTCCATGTGTTTGGGGAGTCTGCCACATGCTGTTGGACAAACTCCCAAACGTGTTTTCTTCAGCAATAACCTTTTTCTGGCCACTCTTCCATAAAGCCCCACTATGTGGAGAGTATGGCTTAAAGTGGTCCTATGGACAGATACTCTCATCTCCGCTGTAAATCTTTGCAGCTACTTCAATATTATCTTTGGTGTCTTTATTTCATGTCTGATTAATGCCCTCCTTGCCTGGTCTGTGAGTTTTGGTGGGTGGCCTTCTCTTGTCAGGTTTGTAGTGGTGCCATATTCTTTTCATTTTGCTATAATGGATTTAATGGTGCTCCGTGGGATATTCAAAGTTTGGGATATTTTTTATAACCCAACCCTGATCTATACTTCTCCACAATTTTATCTCTGAGCTGTTTGGAGGATCCTTGGTTTTCATATTGCTTGCTTAGTAGTGTTGCAGAGTCAGGGTCCTTCCAGAACAGGTTGATTTATACAAATATAAATAATAAGGGGATGAATACTTTTGCAAGACACTGTATTTGTGTGAAAGAGGATGAGAAGTACATGGGCCCTCCAGTTGCATAATCTTTATTTATCATTCATTATTATTTCAGACGTTTATTAGGTTTTGTTTAATCTCATTCCTGATGAATTATTTTCAGTCATCTGAAATATGTAGGATTGTGTTTCTGACGGTGGGCCTGCAGGTCATTAAGCAGGAACACAATCCCTCCTTAATAAAACACTGATACAATATAATCAGTCCCAGTTTGACAAACAGTTTCTTATTTGATCTTAATAAAGTTACTGTTTATGAGTTAAATGGAAAGTTGAAGTACAGCAGAAAATCAACCAACCAATCAATCAATCAATCAATCAATCAATCAATCAATCAATCAATCAATCAATCAATCAATCAATCAATCAATCAGTAAAGGTGCAACAGGCATTTTTTTTCTTCCGTGTACAAATAAACTGGTTTAACCTACAGCCATGGAGAGCTTGTTTGTGTTTGGATGATCCTCCTGTCAGTCATTTTATAGACACGCCCTGTTTCCCCTTTACTCTGCCATCTCACTAAAATCAGCAAGTGCCCAGCTCAGCCACATCATTCTCCTGCGAGCAAAACAAAAAACAAAAAAAACTTCTGTCTGCTTTGAAAAAAATGAATACTTTTCCAAGTTGCATTTATTCCTCATGAAGGTGATGAAAATGTTATGGAGATGAAGAATTCACAAACTCGAATTTGTTTCAGTGGTGGGTTTATGTACAAATATCAAGTACGTATGCTTTTTTTTAATCACAAAATAAATCAGGACAGCCCTTAAACACAGGTATAATCTTTTTACAAATCATTGTCGACATTTTCACTGTTGATCTCAGTGGGGAGTTTGTGAGACGGCTGGAAATGGGCGGGGCTTCCTGTTGTTGACAGATAATATCAAACTCGTAATATTTTCAAAGTTGCGATTTAAAAAAAATAAGACTGGTGTATTTTTGAGTAATTACATTTTTTGATCTAACATATTCCGATGACAAATTACGCAGCTCCTACGCAAAACACCTGGAGGAAACGTCACTGGATATCATGTCAGTATAACGTTGTAAGACTGTGAGCAGGTGGGTGGAGCACAGAAGTACGGCAGGCCAGAACTGAGTTTTCAAAACTCTTTATTTTCAGCTTTTCAGCTGTTACAATCCCCCAGTACCACAGACATGCACACACACATCAGTTGTCTGGTTCGGGAGAGAGCTCCCTTCCTCTGCTCTCTCTCTCCTTATATAAGGCACGGTCACTGGGGAAGACACACAAACACAGGTTAACAGACATCAGGTGCAGTGATTCTGCCACTTACCTTCCCTGACTCCGCCCTCCAGTCACAGACCGCCACTTGACCACGCCTCTGCTGCCACATACCCCCGCCGCCCGACTCAGGCCGGGCAGCCGTCCAGCCTGCAGCCGACCCCCCCCCCCCCGACAGGAGAGGAAGTCCGCCACGACCATCTGCGCCCCCAGTCTGTGGATCACCTTGAAGTTAAAGGGTTGGAGTGCCAGATACCAACGGGTGATCCGCGCGTTGGCATCTTTCATGTGGTGGAGCCACTGGAGGGGCACGTGGTCCGAACAGAGGGTCAGAGGGCATCCCAGCAGGTAGTAGCGGAGGGCGAGGACCACCCACTTGATGGCTAGGCACTCTTTCTCTATCATGCTGTAGCGCCCCTCATGCACCAGCAGCTTCCTACTGATGTACAGCACGGGGCGATCCTCCCCCTCCACCTCCTGAGACAGAACAGCCCCCAGCCCTCTGTCCGACGCATCCGTCTGCAACATAAAAGGGAGAGAAAAGTCAGGGGAGTGTAACAGTGGCCCCCCACACAGTGCAGCATTCACCTCAGAGAAAGCCCGCTGGCATTGCTCCGTGCACTGGACCGGATCTGGTGCCCCCTTTTTAGTGAGATCAGTCAGCAGGCTGGTGACGTCCGAATAATTAGGTATAAACCTACGATAGTAGCCAGCCAGCCCCAGGAACTGCCTCACCCCCTTTTTGGTCTTGGGCCTCGGGCAGGCCGCAATCGCTGCTGTCTTATTAATTTGGGGATGCACCTGCCCATTGCCCAAGTGGAAGCCCAGATCCCGTACTTCCACCTGCCCAATCACACACTTCTTTGGGTTGGCTGTGAGACCCGCTTGCCTCAGTGATCCAAGGACGGCCCTCAGGTATTGCAGATGCCGCGGCCAGTCATTACTATAGATTAAGATGTTGTTAGGTTTATATAAGTATTATTCTTGACCAAGAAGGCAGTAATTTATTAAAATGGTGACAAAATTAAGGATTAACTTAAGGTTCAGTTAAACTTAAGGTTCAGTTAAAAATGACCTTCTGTCTTGGCTGGACATTGTTTGGGAACATTTTGTTTATGAAATGTGTATTTTTGATCAGAGATGTGTCTGAAGGACGCCAAGGTCTGTTCTGATGTCAGATCGACCCACACACACTTTAATGTTGGATGTAATGGTAGCCTTATTGCTGAACAAAGAGTTCAGACTTTATATTTTAGAGCTTTTTAAGATCCTTTATTATTTTGGACTATTGCATATACTATGGCAGTGATTTTAAACTGTTCCTGTGTAGCCTGACCTTCGGAGAACAATACTTCTTTGTTAGACCAAACATAGTCTTTGTTTAAAACATTGTCGTAAAAACATCTCGCGCTCTTTGACGTGCGTAAATGAAATTGCTGAATTGCTGAAATATTATTTTGCTTATGACTGAAGGTTTCATTCACACACACACACATACATATGGAATTAAGATGTGATTTGCTGACCGAGCACATAGACACAGATATCAAAATGATGTCACTCACTCACACCCTCCCATAGACACACACACACACACACACACACCCTTCTCTGAGGTCACATACAAACACACACACACATTTGACAGACACAATAGCCGTTTGGAGAGATTATGATTTGTTATAAAAGGTGTTTGTAATCTTTCATCTTTGGCGAGAATACTGTGAATAAACAGTAGTTAAACCGATCTCTGGTTCTCTGTTTTTTTGCGGTGTTCCGTCCCAGAATTCTGCAGGTGGTACGAGGGCAGGGGTCCAGAGAAATAAGTTGACCGATTGACCTTCTAACTGGGTTGAACCTAACAGATGTCATCAAAGTATGCGGCCACATAGGTGGTGTGGGGGCGGACGACCCTATCCATAAGCCACTGGAACGTAGCGGGTGCCCAAAACAGCCCAAAGTGTGACAAATTGGTGTAAGCCAAACAGTGTGGAAAAGGCCATTTTTTCTCAGGATAGTGGAGTCAAGGGGATCTGCCAATAACCCTTTGTCAAATCTAGTGTCGAAAAACTAGTCGATCCAGCAACTCGTCAATATGAGGCATTGGGTACACATCAAATTTAGACACCGCATTGACTTTTCTATAGTCCACACAGAACCGGACCGACCTGTCGGCCTTGGGAGCCAAGACCACCGGGCTGCTCCAGTCACTGTGGGACTCCTCGACGATGCCCATTTCGAGCATGGCCTCGAGTTCTTCCCGAACCACCTTTTTCTTGTGTTTGGGTAGCCTGTAAGGGCAGCTGCGCACTACCACCCCCAGGGGTGTCTCAATGTGGTGTTCTATGAGGCGGGTGCGGCCGGGCAGGGGCGAGAACACGTCCGAAAATTCGGTCTGCAACTGGGCAACCTCTGTGAGTTGGGTCGGGGAGAGGTGGTCTCCACAGGGGACTGGAGAGGTACGCGATGTCAATGTTCCCTTTTGAACCTCCGGCCCCAGCTCCGCCTTCTCCGGAACCAACGACACCAATGCCATGGGGACCTCCTCGTTCCAGAGTTTGAGCAAATTGAGGTGGTAAATCTGTAGCGCCCCACCCCTGTCCGTTCGCCTCACCTCATAGTCAACGTCCCCGACTCACCATGTGACCTCAAAGGGTCCTTGCCACTTGGCGATCAATTTGGAGCTCGACGTGGGCAACAGTACGAGTACTTTATCTCCCGGTGCGAACTCCCTAAGGCACATACCCCTGTTGTACAGGCAGATTTGCCATTCTTGGGCCTGCTTCAAATTCTCCTGGGTTAGGTGTGTGAGTGTGTGAAGTTTTGCACGCAGGCCAATAACGTATTGAATTTCATTTTTGCTTGGTGAAGGTCCCTCCTCCCAATTTTCCCACAGTACATCTAGGATGCCGCGTGGCTTACACCCATATAATAATTCAAATGGGGAGAACCCCGTGGAGGCTTGTGGGACCTCTCACACTGCGAATAACAGGGGTTCGAGCCATTTATCCCAATTGTGTGTGTCCTTGCGTACAAACTTTTTAATTATATTCTTGAGGTGCAATTGAACCGTTCGACTAAACCGTCCGTTTGTGGGTGATAAACGCTGGTGCGGATCGGCTTAATTCCCAGTAACCCATACAGTTCGCGCAGTGTGCATGACATAAACAAAGTGCCTTGATCAGTCAGAATCTCTTTAGGGATTCCGACTCGGGAGATGACATGGAAGAGTGCTTCCGCAATACTACATGCTGAGATATTGCGAAGAGACACTTCTTCCGGGTATCGCGTTGCATAGTCCACCAGAACTAAAATAAAGCGATACCCTCATGTTGACCGATCTAATGGCCCGACGAGATCCATCCCAATTCTTTCGAACGGGGTCTCGATTCATGGTAGAGGGTGCAAAGGCACTTTTGGAACAGCTGGTAGATTTACTAAATGGCATTCGCGGTGTGCCGAACACCACCTATGGACATTCCTGCGAATCCCTGGCCCATAGAACCGGGCCATTATTCGGGCTAGTGTCTTATCCTGCCCCAAGTGTCCAGCCATGGGATTAAAGTGAGCTGCCTGGAATACCAATTCCAGGCGGCTCTTTGGGATCAAAAGTTGTGAGATCGTCTCCTTAGTCTGAGTGTCCCGCGTCACTCGGTATAATCTATCCCTCATAATGGAGAAATGGGGAAGGACGGGGTGGCGTTTGGCTGGAGTGTTTGACCATCGATTACTCTCACTTGGGCAAATGCATGCTGCAGAGTCTCGTCTCGCGATTGTTCTAACGGGAAATCCGCGAGGGATTCCCCGAGAGAGGGAGGAGGAGCCTGCTGCTCCTCACTCTGACGTGGTGATGACATAGACGGCTCTGTGACAGCTGCTCCCACCAATGCCACACCGGGACCTCCCCCTGCTGAACTATGGCAGGACCCACTCTTCACTAAATGAGTCATTAACTCCTGAAATCCTGGCCAATCAGTCCCCAAAATTATCGAGTGGGTAAGGTGAGGATTAACCGCCGCCTTTACACTAAATTTTTCCCCTCAAAATAGAATGTGGACCGACATTAAAGGGTAGTTGTGAACATCCCCGTGCACACACAACACCTTCACCAATTGTGCTCCCCCCGATGCCTCGTCTTGCACCAGGCTTTGGTGGATTGAGGTCTGATGCCAGCCAGAGTCCACCAAAGTCTGATACGTATCCCCTTGGACACTCACCGGTATGCGATACGCTCTGGCCCAATCGAGGGCGGTTCCTGGCGCGTTGGGGATCCGGACCACCGCGCCCACCTCCATTGACGAGCACTGATGCTGGAGGTGCCCCGGCTCCCTGCAGTGCCAGCGAACCGGCCCGGGCTCTACCGCACCGGCGCTCTGGGGCTCACTCACCTGAGGGGGGAGAGAGACAGACACAGAAGCAGGAAACAGGAGGGCACCGCGGGTGCGGCGGGTCAGCTGGGGTGGAGCCGGCCCCCGCCTCCACGGTGGGGGAACAGGGCGAGGACGAGACACAGAAGGGGAGGGGGAGAGAGAGAGAGAAGAAGAGGAGATCTGCGATCCTGCCGTAGGAACAGTCGCCAAATGATCCTCCACCAACTCGATGGCCTGATCCAGCGACGCCGGGTGATGGCACTGGACCCACTCCGCAGTCCCTTCGGAAAGTTGGGCGATGAACTACTCTAGTGCCACCAGATCGACGATTCCCTCGGCGTCGCGGTTGTCAGCCCTCAGCCACCGCCGGCAGGCGTCCCGGAGTTGCTGGCCAAACACGAATAGCCAGCCGACCTCCTCTAGGCGTACAGCGTGGAAGCACTGGCGTTGTTGTTCAGGGGGGCACCCCACACGCTGGAGGATGGCTTGGCGCAGGCCCACGTAGACCAGCCGGCTGTCGGCGGGGAGCTGTAGCGCGGCCAGCTGTGCCTCGCCCGTTAGCAAGGGGAGGAGGTGCGCCACGCACTATTCCACCAGTCAGCCCCAGGCCTCTGCTGCTTGCTCGAAGAGCGCTAGGAAGGCCTCGGGGTCATCGTGCGGGCCCATCTTCATTAGGGTGAGGTGGGGAGGGCCCGTGGCGGTGGAGGTGGTGGACCCCACCGACGGAAGAAGGTACCGGAACGCCTGACAATCTTCCTGTTGCGCCAGCATCGGGGCCTCGAACCTTTGTGCTTGCTCTTTTCGGAGGGCGACCAGTGCCTGGTGCTGGCTCTGTTGGGCCATGGCAAGGGCGTGGATCAGGTCCGCGAAGGGGGAGGACTCCATGGGGCTGTTCTCCTCTGTGCTCCTTCCCAGGTTTCAGCACCACTGTAAGACTTTGAGCAGGTGGGTGGAGCACAGACGTACGGCAGGCCAGAACTGAGTTTTCAAAACTCTTTATTTTCAGCTGTTACAATCGCCCAGTACCACAGACACGCACACACACATCAGTTGTCTGGTTCGGGAGAGAGCTCCCTTCCTCTGCTCTCTCTCTCTCCTTATGTAGGGCGCGGTCACTGGGGAAGACACACAAACACAGGTTAACAGACATCAGGTGCAGTGATTCTTCCACTTACCTTCCCTGACTCCGCCCTCTGGTCACAGACCGACGCTTGACCACGCCCCCGCTGCCACAAAAGTCATGTCGAGACGATCAATTCGTTATAACGTTTTAACGTATGTTAATGGCGTGTGTACATTAACTCGTAAGCTACATGTGGGTTAAACATCTCCGCATCTCAAGGTTTTTATTTATACAGTGTAATGAATTAACAGCTTGGCAAATTCTCAGCTGTAATTTTCGAAACATTGCGCTGATTGAAATAAATGCATTTGTGTTATGTGTTTCGTTCACGCTCACACTCACGTGCACGCAGGTTCACATACAGGTTCATTAGCGCAATCAAACTGTGAGTATTGGACACTTCATTTACTCAACGCTCCTTAAGAGCAAGAGAGGTTGCTTGGCAACCTTTGGCTTAGGATTTCAGCCAACTGTCTAATGCACTCACACACACACACACACACACACACACACACACACACACACACACACACACACACACACACACACCATCTACCGTAACAGCTTCCGAGGCAGTTCAGGCCAATGCAGTGTTTGTAGCAGCACTGCTTCATTCAGAGAGACAAATTGAGAAGAACGATAGAGAAAAAAAAGAAATTTAGAAAAAAGAAAGAGAGAGAGAGAGAGGGTGGAGGGGAGGAGTGGAAGAGAAGAGGTGTGCAGAATGAAATGAGCTGAAGGAGGAGTTTCTGGCTGAAACATTAAAGAGCAGATTCAGCAGATTTCCTACTCTATTGTTCTAAAGGAGCCATTAGTGAGAAGAGGTACTGAAGAGCTATATCAACACACACACACACACACACACACACACACACACACACACACACACACACATCAGATAAAAGTTGAAATATGAATCAAGGTCGTACTGATCACATTGTGTGTGCTGAACATTTACAGGAAGCAAACAAGAAGGTTGTAATATTTTGCTGTTGTTGTTGTTGTTTTTAATCATATATCTTGATGTAAATAACACACAGCTACACATACTCATATAACATCTACAAATCTGTATGTAAACAAAGCTAGAAATATATTATCTGAAGCACAATGACCTTTTTTTTAGATGAATCACTTTAATAAAACTGGTAGTCTGCATCATACATTTTTACCTTAAAATACATAAAACCATTATGTTCATTACAATCATGTGTTAATGTGAAACATCCTTTTCTATGGTTTGTACATTACAGATGATGAAAAATTTATTTTTTTAAACTTCATTAAATACACTCACACTGATAAAATATTTGTAATATTCCACAAGTTGCATCCAAATTTCCTGAGGATCATGGCAAGAAGAAGTTTCAAGTTTTCATCATTTTTATTTATTTATTATACGTTGTTGTGACGTCGACGGACGAGGTTACTTCGGACAAAGTACAACCCTTTTAGACATTTTACAGACCAAAAGAAAAAAAGAAAAACATCTGAAGTGAATCCAAGAAAACTTTCAATGGTCAAGTGCGTGCTTTCTTCAATTCAGTGTTGAAAGATCTCATCTCATTATCTGTAGCCGCTTTATCCTGTTCTACAGGGTCGCAGGCAAGCTGGAGCCTATCCCAGCTGACTACGGGCGAAAGGCGGGGTACACCCTGGACAAGTCGCCAGATCATCACAGGGCTGACACATAGACATAGACAACCATTCACACTCACAGTCAATTTAGAGTCACCAGTTAACCTAACCTGCATGTCTTTGGACTGTGGGGGAAACTGGAGCACCCGGAGGAAACCCACGCGGACACGGGGAGAACGTGCAAACTCCACACAGAAAAGCCCTCGCCGGCCACGGGGCTCAAACCTGGACCTTCTTGCTGTGAAGCGACAGCTCCAACCACTACACCACCGTGCCGCTGTGCTGAAAGATATTGACAAAAATATTTGCGGTGTTTTTTGGTGAAAATGTTCGAACTAATGAATTATTATTGCTCTTTGTACTGGAGACTCCTTTCATCAGTGTTAAAGAAATGTCTCCTTACAGCCAACTGCACCATATCAAAGGTTTATCTGTTACTGTAGTCCTTGTTACCACAGCAACGCTGATGCATTGATCCAAGGGCATTGATTGAAACCTGTGATTTGCCTTGCAGCAGGAACTGCTTTAAGAGCTATAAAAATAAACAAAATTGGATTTTAAATTCAGTGGTGCTTGAGTAGAAATAATGGCGATGATCAGAATTCAGTAAAGACAGATTAATAGCTCTTGAGCCCTAAATGTCACACGGGGTTTACTGTAGCGTGAGGAAAAACTCCAGCTGACTGACACACACCTTTGGGTTTGGTTCTCTCTGCTCTGTAGTGCTCTCCACACCAGACTGCTACAAAAAACACTGATTGACTGCAGGGAGAATTTAAACAGGGTCCTATAGATAGATAGATAGATAGATAGATAGATAGATAGATAGATAGATAGATAGATAGATAGATAGATAGATAGAGCAGCAGCTACAGTTATTGACATCTTAACGATCTTTTGGCCGTTGCAAAAGTAGAAAAGACTTTCAATATGTAAATTGTGCATGAATAATTACTCAAACTTCCGCTGGAAAAAAAGAGAGTTGATTCCTGATGACTTAGCGTATCAGATCATGTGACACCGTTCCATAGTTATCAATACCTTTGGCCACAGTTATCGACACCGTTCCACAATTATCGACATCCAGATGGTTATTTATTTAAATTAAAAGCAGTACATGGTATTAAATTAACAAAACATCATTTTTATTTAAATTTTGTTTTACATAGATTTATATTTCGTACAAAATATCTTTTATATATGGATGTCGGTGCTTACATAAATGAGGAAGTAATTCTAATGTTTGTAAACAAATGAACTGATGTTTAACCTGTGTCAGAAAATCTTTTTGTTCCACTTCCTACCCACTTTCTAAGTATTTTTGTAGATCACATTTTGTTAATCATTCGTTGTTGTTTGTATTAATTTCTAGTTTAGTTGTTTACCAATAAATGTCAACAGACAATTGACATTGTAACCACATGAAAATCCAGGTCAAAGGTCGCATGTCATTCCTCGAACCAAAATATAAAATGTCAACTGATATTATAATATGTGGTAGAGATTTACAACCCCAATTCCAAAAAAGTTGGGACAAAGTACAAATTGTAAATAAAAAAAGAATGCAATAATTTACAAATCTCAAAAACTGATATTGTATTCACAATAGAACATAGACAACATATCAAATGTCGAAAGTGAGACATTTTGAAATTTCATGCCAGATATTGGCTCATTTGAAATTTCATGACAGCAACACATCTCAAAAAAGTTGGGACAGGGGCAATAAGAGGCTGGAAAAGTTAAAGGTACAAAAAAGGAACAGTTGGAGGACCAAATTGCAACTCATTAGGTCAATTGGCAATAGGTCATTAACATGACTGGGTATAAAAAGAGCATCTTGGAGTGGCAGCGGCTCTCAGAAGTAAAGATGGGAAGAGGATCACCAATCCCCCTAATTCTGCGCCGACAAATAGTGGAGCAATATCAGAAAGGAGTTCAACAGTGTAAAATTGCAAAGAGTTTGAACATATCATCATCTACAGTGCATAATATCATCAAAAGATTCCGAGAATCTGGAAGAATCTCTGTGCGTAAGGGTCAAGGCCGGAAAATCATACTGGGTGCCCGTGATCTTCGGGCCCTTAGACGGCACTGCATCACATACAGGCATGCTTCTGTATTGGAAATCACAAAATGGGCTCAGGAATATTTCCAGAGAACATTATCTGTGAGCACAATTCACCGTGCCATCCGCCGTTGCCAGCTAAAACTCTATAGTTCAAAGAAGAAGCCGTATCTAAACATGATCCAGAAGCGCAGACGTCTTCTCTGGGCCAAGGCTCATTTAAAATTGACTGTGGCAAAGTGGAAAACTGCTCTGTGGTCAGACGAATCAAAATTTGAAGTTCTTTATGGAAATCAGGGACGTCGTGTCATTCGGACTAAAGAGGAGAAGGACGACCCAAGTTGTTATCAGCGCTCAGTTCAGAAGCCTGCATCTCTGATGGTATGGGGTTGCATTAGTGCGTGTGGCATGGGCAGCTTACACATCTGGAAAGACACCATCAATGCTGAAAGGTATATCCAGGTTCGAGAGCAACATATGCTCCCATCCAGGCGACGTCTCTTTCAGGGAAGACCTTGCATTTTCCAACATGACAATGCCAAACCACATACTGCATCAATTACAGCATCATGGCTGCGTAGAAGAAGGGTCCGGGTACTGAACTGGCCAGCCTGCAGTCCAGATCTTTCACCCATAGAAAACATTTGGCGCATCATAAAACGGAAGATACGACAAAAAAGACCTAAGACAGTTGAGCAACTAGAATCCTACATTAGACAAGAATGGGTTAACATTCCTATCCCTAAACTTGAGCAACTTGTCTCCTCAGTCCCCAGACGTTTACAGACTGTTGTAAAGAGAAAAGGGGATGTCTCACAGTGGGAAACATGGCCTTGTCCCAACTTTTTTGAGATGTGTTGTTGTCATGAAATTTAAAATCACCTAATTTTTCTCTTTAAATGATACATTTTCTCAGTTTAAACATTTGATATGTCATCTATGTTCTATTCTGAATAAAATATGGAATTTTGAAACTTCCACATCATTGCATTCTGTTTTTATTTACAATTTGTACTTTGTCCAAACTTTTTTGGAATCGGGGTTGTACAACAAACTGAAAAAACAAAACAAAACTAAAATTCTGAATGGAATAGAAAAATCTGACTATTTCAAGCATTTAATTTTTTTATATGCTTGGAATTTAATTCTGGTTTAATTCTGTTTATTGCAATTGGATTCCAAATACTCTATAAACATTTCATTCTGTTATGAATCAGAAAAAAAAATCATAAATCACAGCACTTTTATTTTTTTTAAAGTCCTTCATCTACTTCAACAATGTTACACAAAGATCGATCCGTAACAGTCGTAAATGTCCCTTAATTCCACAGGGTGTCGATGATGGTGGACACCAGTGAAAGTGATCACTATTATCAACACCTCATGTGACTTCTCAAACGTGCGTTTAGATACAAAATGGCGACTGTCAAATGAAAGAATAAGAAACAAAGTAGGTTTTGACAAGATCATGAAATATCTGTGAATTTGACAAGTAAAAACATGTCCATGATCTTTCCACTATGCTTACCTGTGATGATAATGTCCAGGTTTTACTCAAATTGCTGATCATGCTAAAAAAAAATTCCATCTCAGGTAGTGAGCTGTGTCATCAGATGACAAGCTCAAAGGGCAAGGCGGGTCTTCCGGTTGATTAATTAACCAATAATAACTGTTGTACCTGAAACTCACCTTTGTAAAATTGTTTTTTATTGGTAAATCTGAAAAGGTGTCGATAATTATGGATTGTCGATAATTGTAGCCACCGCTCTAGATAGCTTAAACAAATAAATAAATAAATCACACTGCTGCTTGTTGGCTTGAAGTTGTTTTTTTTATAAATGCACTTACTTGCCTACAAACACCATTAAGGCTTTTATTAACTTCATATTGATTTATCGCCTCGCCATGTTCCAAGAGCTGTTCCATCACTGACACACACTGTCCAGGCAACAGCTTATTATTATTATTTTTCCCCCAACAACAACAATTACAGAAGTAACTACATGTCTTCATAAGATTTTAATATAAATTACATGTAAAATCATAAAATATGCTTTATGTAGGGGCGGCACGGTGGTGTAGTGGTTAGCGCTGTCGCCTCACAGCAAGAAGGTCCGGGTTCGAGCCCCGCGGCCGACGAGGGTCTTTCTGTGCGGAGTTTGTATGTTCTCCCCGTGTCCGCGTGGGTTTCCTTCGGGTGCTCCGGTTTCCCCCACAGTCCAAAGACATGCAGGTTAGGTGAACTGGTGACTCTAAATTGACCGTAGGTGTGAATGTGAGTGTGAATGGTTGTCTGTGTCTATGTGTCAGCCCTGTGATGACCTGGCGACTTGTCCAGGGTGTACCCCGCCTTTCGCCCGTAGTCAGCTGGGATAGGCTCCAGCTTGCCTGCGACCCTGTAGAAGGATAAAGCGGCTAGAGATAATGAGATGAGATGAGATGCTTTATGTAGCCCCTATGAAAATAGGGCTACGAATATAGGTGTAGTGGCATGTAACTTCCTATCGAGGGCGCGTTGTGCATCTTAGAGTAGAGCGTCTTTCAAGCATGCACTTCTTCAACACTCTCTTTTCCACTTAAGACTTTTTTCCCCGCAAACATGCATTTAATCAGCTCCTGGTTTCTGGTATGAAATTATAAAGAACAGAAATGAAATTCTGATTTTCATTTAGCTGTACTTCTAAGTTTACCTTCTGCCAGAAATTCAGCTGTGAGCGTGAAAATGTCAGATTTTGTCAGGTTTTTCAGTAATGACCCTAACCCATAACTACATCATTGCTTGTTTACCACAATGCATTATGGGCTATACCCGGGGTCAGCTCCGCTATATTGTTTACTCTTGCCTTTGTTAAACACTGCATTGCTCCGTCTAATCGTTTTTAACCATGCTTAAAGTGAATTGCTTTATGCCTAACTGTGTCTCCACAAAAAAGAGAACACCTAATTTGAGCTTTTATCAGCTGCCAGTCGAGGAGAAGAAAAAAAATGGATAAGTTTAATCCGCAGCAAAAACCATCGTACTGAATCAAAATGGACAAAGTGTTTGTAGCTTACATTTCTCCATAGAGATATGATTCTCTGTCATTTCCATTTCCGGTTGAGAGTACGCTGTGCGCATTTTGGCTGCCGCTTCTCACCGGAGCTTTTTATTTTATTTTATTTTATTTTATTTTATTTTATCTTTTGTTTTTCTTTTTTGTGTTTGTGTAGTTTGATGTTTGTTTTTGTTTGAGTGTTTTGTCCGCCAGTTGTAGTGTAGCTCCGGACCCAGTTTTGGGCACCTGTTCCCTCCAGGCCTTGGTTTGCTGTGGGTGATGCCTGTGGTCCTAGGTATGGACTGCAGTGAGCTCGTTGCTTATTGTAACATTGTGGTTGTCCAGCGCTCTGTGTAGCAGTGCTTTAGTGCTTGGCGTGGTGTTCCGAGCGATGTTGCTCGGTGGTGTCGCAGCGGCTGTGCAGGTAGTTTGGGACATACCAGCACTCTGCGTAGCTGTGCATCTGTGCTCGCTTTGTGGATCCATGGCACTGTGTTCCGAGTGATGTCGCCCGGCGGCGGCACGACGGCTGTGCGGGACTTGTTTTCATGTGCCTTTTGGTGGGACTGTGGTTGCTACACCATTAGAATGACATCCTGACCTTTATTTGGTGGACTTTTTTTTCCCCCATAATTGTAAAGCAACCTTGGGTTTTGAGAAAGACACTATATAAATTGAACTTACCTCATCTCATCTCATTATCTCTAGCCGCTTTATCCTGTTCTACAGGGTTGCAGGCAAGCTGGAGCCTATCCCAGCTGACTACGGGTGAAAGCTGGGGTACACCCTGGACAAGTCGCCAGGTCAACACAGGGCCGACACATAGACACAGACAACCATTCACACTCACATTCACACCTACGGTCAATTTAGAGTCACCAGTTAACCTAACCTGCATGTCTTTGGACTGTGGGGGAAACCGGAGCACCTGGAGGAAACCCACGCGGACACGGGGAGAACATGCAAACTCCACACAGAAAGGCCCTCGCCAGCCACGGGGCTCGAACCCGGACCTTCTTACTGTGAGGTGACAGCGCTAACCACTACACCACCATGCCACCCTAAATTGAACTTATTATTATTATTATTATTTCTCTGGTGGGAAAAAGATGTACTTAAACTGTGACTCAGCAATATTTCCATGGTCTGCGGAATGGCCTTCGGTTATAGAAGATTATAACAATCAACACTGTTCATCGTCTGAAACTAGCGATATTCCAAAGCCTGTAAAATAAAGAAGCATTCTTCAGCCTTTGCCTCTCAACATACTGTACCAAAGCACTCGGCAGCCAGTCGAGCCTGTCAGAGCAATAAAACTCCCAAAACCACAAAGGGTTCTCTTTTGGGTATGTATAATTTTCAGTGTACCTCACTAGTGGCATTTATTGAAATAAATACATTTATACTGAACATGACACAGCAGATCAGTGGGTTTCCAAAGTTTTTTTTGATTTTTGTTTTTTTTTTGTACTGTTTCCTGATATCAGGTTTTATTTGACTAATCACTTATTTATCACTCGGACCATTATTTCCCATGAATCCCCCGTGAGAGCGCTGCCACTCCACGCCAATTCCCAATATTCAGATAGATTTGTTTTGTCGATAAAGTTTAGCTGGTGCAATATACGTCCTCAGAAATAAGACATTCTGAGATTTGATGTTGTTGTTGTACAGTGTGGTAGACTTGGTCTAGACTCTTACCTTCCCACCAAGCTTGATTTGGATTCTGATTTTCCTGCTGTAAACCCTCGATATGTTATCACCTTCTTTAAATCACCAATTTTATTGTCTTCCTTGACAGAGCAAAATCACTCCTCTCATATCTCATATCTAACCCAGCGGCCAGCGAGGGCCTTTCTGTGTGGAATTTGCATGTTCTCCCCTTGTCTGCGTGGGTTTCCTCCGGGTGCGCCGGTTTCCTAGTCTGGCTAACGCAACTTCAAAGCTCTGCAACAGCCCCCCGTGTTGCGTCACACTTAGGATGGGCGGGTCCAGGCTACCGGTTTCCCCCACAGTCCAAAGACATGCAGTTAGGTTGACGTGGGGTGGCCTTGGGCTGAGGTGCCCTTGAGCAAGGTACCTGACCCCTGACTGCTCCCTGGGCGCTGTGTGGCTGCCCACTGCTCTGGGTGTGTGTGTGTGTGTGTGTGTGTGTGTGTGTGTGTGTGTGTGTGTGTGTGTGTGTGTTCAGTGTTTCAGATGGGTTAAATGCAGAGGATGAATTTCACTGTGCTTGAAGTGTGCATGTGACAAATAAAGGGTCCTTCTTCTTCTTAATTGCGTTTGGAATGTAAAAGATGCGTGACGTATTTTGTTTACTTTTAAGCCATTTGGTTCAAGTTTATGAGCAAATGTTAATGGTTTGTAAAGTAAATGCATTGCAGATGCATTGATTTTGAGCTTGCAAATGTATATTTTGAATAAGTTAAAAGGGATATTGCAAGTCAGTCATGTTAAAGTGGAGTATATTAAAATGATGTCTGAAACTTAAAAAGGGATATGTTACAGTAAAAGAAATGTAAAAGAGACAAGCAATTTGCTTTGTGATGGTAAAATATATTTTATTGTCTTGATTTATGCAATTCATTCACCTTATATTGAAAGCATACACTTACCTGGCGCCCGAGTCTCCCTGTGCTGTGTGGAAGCTGCGCTTTTGGTTCAGGACTCGGTTTATTTTTTTAACTTGTGATGGTGGTGAATTTGAGTAAAAACGGTGCCGCGCTTATAGCCGCCTATAAAAAGGTGGTGGATGAAAAATTTGAGACCAACTGGGCCTTGTTCACCTACGAAGGAAACACCAATGATATCCGGCTGGCTGATAAAGGGGATCTTCAAAACCTCAATAACCACCTGCGTCCCGATTGTATGGACATTTTCATAGAGACTAGAATACTTCGCCGCGGCCATTCTCTACACAGAGGATCTGGCCGCATGTTTACATGTTAAGCTTCGTCTCCATATTCTATTCCATCCCTATGGTCCTGTCGTACACCAACTTCTGTATTACATCACTACAACAAACAGCATGTGAATCTGGCTAATCTTCATCCCCTTTCCCGGTCCTCACAGCCAATTATAAAGCAACACCACCTGAAAATGGCTTTGCTGAACATTCGTTTGCTCAACAAAAAAAAAAGCCTTATCCTGCACGAATTTATAGTTGACAATCTGGATTTCCTTTGTCTCACTGAAACCTGGCACAAACCTCTGGACTATTTCTCATTAAACCAGACAACACCAACAGGATTCACTTACATTGACCAACCCCGCACTGATGGGCAGGGAGGTGGTGTCACTGCTGTATTCAGGGAGGACATTAAAACAACCACCATCTCCATTCCTGTTGCTCGTTCTTTTGAACATATTGCCTTCAAACTCTCAGGCCCCACTCCTCTGGTCACTGCCATTATTTATCGTCCCCCCAAGCCAAACGCCTTCTTTTTCTCTGACTTCCCCGAGTTTCTGACCCAGTTATGTGCCATCTCATCTTCTATTCTCCTCCTGGGTGATTTTAATATCCACATTGATGACACTGACTGTAAATTCGCTACAGAATTCCTGGCACTATTACAATGCTTTAACTTCCCACAACATATCAATTTCCCCACTCACAGCCATGGTCACATCTTGGATTTGGTCTGCTCCACTGGACTGTCAATTCATCACCTTTCCAGCCTTAACCTCGACATCTCTGACCACCTGGCAGTCATTTTGGACATCGACATCCCTATCCCCATTCCAAAAGACAAATGAAATATATCTTTCAGAAACCTCAAATCTGTCTCTCCCTCAGCCCTATCAGCTCTTCTTGCTAGTAAACTGTCCACCTCCTCTCCCCCTCTGTCTGAAAATCCCTTTGATCTCGTTAATTATTATGATCTACTCTCCTCCTGTCTTGATCAGATGGCTCCTGTTAAAACCAAAACTGTTTCATTCACACACTCAGCTCCCTGGTACACTCCTGAACTCCACCAAATGAAAACCCGCAAGCGCCAGCTTGAGAGAGTCTACAAGAAAACTGGCCTCACAGTGCAGACTACCTCCAACAATACAAAGAAGCTCTCACTATGGCTCAGTCCACCTATTACTCAGACCTTATACACTCTGGCTCCACCAACTCCAAGGCTCTCTTCTCCACAATAAACAATCTTCTCAAGCCCATTGACAACACTCTCAAAACTTTTACTGTTAATAAGTGTAACTCTTTCCTTTCATTTTTCCAAACTAAAATTGATACCATCTACAATAATTTGACCACCTCCCTTGCCCTCCTCAGCTTCCAAAGTGCATCTCTCCAATTCACCACTCAGCCCCTGTCTCAGTTCTATTCTGTTTCCCCAGTGGAACTGGCCAACATCATGGCAGGAATGAAAAGTTCCAATTGCATTCTGGATCCTATCCCATCCAACTACATCAAGGGCTGATTCTCGGCTCTCTCCTCACTCATCACACTGATCATAAACTCCTCCCTCAGTTCTGGTTCAGTCCTCCAAATGCTCAAACTGGCTGCTGTCACCCCCATTCTTAAAAAACCTGGACTCAACCCTGACATCATGTGCATTTTTCGTCCCATCTCCAATCTTCCCTTTCTCTCAGAAATACTGGAACGTGTTGTCGCTTCCCAAATCAAAGCCCACCTCAGTTCAAACAATTTGTTTGAACCATTTCAATCTGGTTTCCATTCACAGTACACAGGGTTAGATCTTAACACTAGCCCGCTAGCCCGTGGCTAGTGCAGATAGCCACGGGCTAGTGCAAAATCTCTGCTACTAGCCTGTGTTGGCTAGTGCAATAACTTGACATGGGTGTGGCCATCTTGAATCACGCAAAATCTGATACAAAATCTTTTAGCTCATTCTATTTATTGTACATGGTGTAATGCATTGTTGCTGAACATTACTGTCACAGTTCATTGACACAGGTTGTAACTGTGTACCATGATGAGTGCCTAATTTGCCAGACCTACCACAAGGTGGCACCACCATTCAGCACATTTAATATTCTGTAAGAGTAGGTGGCAGGGCAGTGGGGGCTGATGTCAGCCATGTTTGAAAAGTTTTGAGATGTGAGTAAGAGGAGATTTGCACTGAATTTGCAAGACAGCATAGTTTTTAACTGGCCTATCCATATGGCCAGTGATTCTGAGTGAATGAAGCATAACCTTGTGAGTATGAAAATTCAAGATGACTCCAAATCAGTCAGTTTTTAGAATTGAAATACATGTCACATTGTGCTTGTATGGCAAGGCATTAATGCCATAACATACAATTTAAAGCAATGTATTGTTATCAGTAGTTTATCATTTTGTATTTTGAAGAGTGCATTCACAATGTTTGCTCACTTGTAATTTCATTAATTTGCAGGAATGGAACAGAATTTTTAAAAATTGTGGCTGTTAAATTTTAGTTATTTTATTTTATTACCTATAAATTGTCAGTATATTATGAGCATAGAGGTAAATATCAAAGTTGATATGCCTGAAATAGAGACATGTTAAGGCCAGCTTTCTTTACCAGATTTTTTGTTGTTAATTTACTGCAGTTTTGGTTCCAGGTCCACCACTAGCCAATGCGCATAGAGCAAATAAAGTCTGAATAAAGCAGAATTGTGTTGTATAAGAATTTGCTATGTTTTTTTCCAGTCTAAGGCAACTGAATGATTTCAGTTCTAGTCCATTTTGCGAGATTACTACATGTACTAGTCTACTTAACTGTAAGCAATGACTACCTCTTTTATACTTCAAAGTGACAATTATGGTTTGAAACACAAAGTCACATATGAGAACCATAATGGATTGAATAAAGTACTAGTTTTGTTACACTGAATTGGGAGCTTCTGTTGTTTCAACTTGTTCATTGTTTAGTATTTAAAATTCTTTCAATTGTCACAGGAATTGGGCTTAAAATAGCGGGCTAGTGCAACACTCTGCGGGCTAGTGCAATTTGCAAGCCACTAGCCCAGCTGGCTAGTGCAGAAAAACCTTAAGATCTAACCCTGGTACAGCACAGAATTGGCTCTGCTCAAAGTCACGAATGACCTATTCCTCTCTTCAGACTCTGGCTACCTCAGCATTCTCATCCTCCTCGACCTCACCACAGCTTTTGACACCATCAACCATACCATTCTTCTTTCCCGTCTGGAATCCCATGTCAACATCACTGGCTCTGCCCTCTCCTGGTTAAAGTCATATCTCACAAATAGACAACAGTTCATCAATATTAACAACTGTACCTCCTCTGTAGCCCCTTTGTCCCAAGGTGTCCCCCAGGGTTCAGTGCTTGGTCCTCTTCTATTCATCCTCTACATGCTCCCCTTGGCAACATCATCCGTCAGCACAGTCTCCACTTCCACTGCTATGCTGATGATGTCCAGCTCTACATTTCCACCAAATCCATCACTACTGCAACTTATTCTACTCTGATCAACTGTATCACTGAGGTTAAATTCTGGATGCAAGCCAATTTCCTCATGCTAAACTGGGAAAAATCAGATATGATCAACATCGGTCCCAAATTCCTCACAAAAAATGCTCACAATGTCTGCCTCACCATCAATAACTCCACATTGTCTCCCTCCCCACACATCCGCAACCTCGGGGTCATTTTTGACAGCAACCTCTCTTTTGAACACCATGTTAACTACATCACCAGAATTGCTTTCTTCCACCTAAAGAACATAGCACATCTCTGTTCATCACTCTCCTTTTCTGCTGCAGAAACTCTGATCCATGCTTTCATTACATCCAGGATTGACTACTGCAACAGCATTCTTCACGGCTCATCAACCAAAGTCCTAAATAAACTTCAATACATTCAGAACTCTGCTGCTCGCTTGCTCACTCACTCCTGTTCCCGTGATCACATCACCCCAGTCCTTTAGAAACTCCACTGGCTTCCTGTCCCTCAATGGATCCAATTCAAAGTTCTCCTTTTCACCTTCAAAGCTCTCCATAACCAGGCCCCCTCCTATCTTACCGACCTGCTCCATCTTCATGCTCCTTCCCACAGCCTCTGTTCCTCTGATGCGAAACTCCTGTCTGTACCATGCAGGACCAAGCACCAGACCTGGGGCGATAGAGCCTTCTCCATTGCTGCCCCCTCCCTCTGGAATTCCCTCCCCCAACACATCTGAGACTACACTGAACTATCAATATTCAAATTCCTTCTTAAAACCCATCTTTTTCAAATTGCTTTTAATTTATGATTAACACTGTGTCTTATACCTTTTTATTGCATTGATTTTTATGACTTTTCTCTCTTTAGTCAAGTGTCTCTGACTCTTATTCTTATTTTATTGTTCTTATGTTCTCTTATGACTTTTCTTATGATAATGATTATTTTACTGATTATCTTATGCTTGTTAAGCATCTTTGAGTATCATGAAAATTGCTCTGCAAATGAAATGTATTATTATTATTATAAGTAATTAATTTGCTTATGTTTCAATACTAATCGTTATTGTGATGTACAGTGCCTTACAAAAGTATTCATCCCCCTTGGTGTTTGTCCTGTTTTGTTGCATTACAAGCTGGAATTAAAATGGATTTTCGGGGGGTTAGCACCATTTGATTTACACAACATGCCTACCACTTTAAAGGTGCACATTGTTTTGTTTTTTATTGTGACACAAACAATAATTAAGATGAAAAAAACCAGAAATCTGGAGTGTGCAAAAGTATCCCCCAGGTCAATACTTTATAGAGCCACATTTTTCTACAATTACAGCTGTAAGTCTTTTGGGATATGTTTCTATTAGCTTAGCACATCTAGCAACTGGGATTTTTGCCCATTCCTCAAGGCAAAACTCCTCCATCTCCTTCAAGTAACATGGGCTGCGTTGGTGTACAGCAATCTTCAAGTTATGCCACAGATTCTCAATTGGATTGAGGTCTGGGCTTTGATTAGGCCATTCCAAAACATTTAAAGTTTCCCTTTAAACCACTCCAGTGTAGCATTAGCAGTATGTTTAGGGTCATTGTCCTGCTGGAACATGAACCTTCATCCTAGTCTCAAACCTCTGGCTGACTCAAGCAGGTTTTCCTCCAGAATTGCCCTGTATTTAGTGCCATCCATCTTTCCTTCAGTCCTGACTAGCTTTCCTGTCCCTGCAGATGAAAAACAACTCCACAGAATGATGCTGCCACCACTATGCTTCATTGTAGGGATGGTATTCTCAGGGTGTTGGGTTTGCGCCATACATGCCATTTCCCATGATGGCCAAAAAGTAAAATTTTTGTCTCATTTGACCAGAGAATCTTCTTCCTTGTGTTTGCCACATGCTATTGGGCAAACTCCAAACATGATTTTTTTAAGCAATGACTTTTTTATGGCCACGCTTCCATAAAGCCCACTCTATGGAGTGTACGGCTTAAAGTGGTCCTATGGAGATATACTTCAATCTCCACCGTGGATCTTTGCAGCTCCTTCAGTGTTATCTTTGGTGTCTTTGTTGCAACCCTGATTAATGCCCTCCTTGCCCGGTCTGTGAGTTTTGGTGGGCAGCCTTCTCTTGTCAGGTTTGTAGTGGTGCCATTTTCTTTCCATTTTGCTATCATGGATTTAATGGTGCTCCCTGGAATATTCAAAGTTTGGGATATTTTTTTTTATAACCCAACCCTGATCTATATGTCTCCACAACTTTGTCTCTGACCTGTTTGGAGGCTCCTTGGTTCTCATGTTGCTTGCTTAGTAGTGTAGCATAGTCAGGGTTCTTCCAGAACAGGTTGATTTATACAGACATCATATGACAGACCATGTGACACTTTGATTGCATAGAGGTGGATCTTAATCAACTAAGTATGTGACTTATGAAGTGAATTGGTTGGACCAGCTCTTATTTAGGTGTTTCATTCGAAAGGGGGTGAATACTTATGCACACTCCAGATTTCTGTTTTTTCAGTTTAATTATTGTTTGTGTCACAATAAAAAAAAAAAAAATCAATGGGCACCTTTAAAGTGGTAGGCATGTTGTGTAAATCAAATGGTGCTAACCCTCCAAAAATCCATTTTAATTCCAGCTTGTAATGCAACAAAACAGGACAAACACCAAGGGGGATGAATACTTTTGCAAGACACTGTATGTAATTCGTCTCACTGTAATCTAAGTGTATCCTTAGTTATTGGTTACACAATATACATTTTAAATGGAAGACAAGAAGTTATTGAGGTCTTATGTTAGAAATAGAAATAGAACAGAACACTTATTATTCTGCACTTTGTGTAGATTGGCTTTTTGAACGACCGGATAAAATTTGGATCCAAGATGGCGAGCACAGCCCAGTGAGACTGCAGACGATTGTGGAAGCTGTGTGGCCAACTGTGCAATCTGTCCCAGAGAAGGAACCTGACTTGCTGATTCGTTCATTGAGATACCAGATAAGAGTATCCACACTGTTGACTCTACACAGGTAGAATAGTCATAGTAGTGCATCCTGTGCACATTCAAGGAGCTGAACTTTTGGAATCAGTACCCACACACTCGTTCACGGAACTGAACTCTGTAGTCAATACACACAAAATTCAAGGAACTGATCCCTCTTTGGACACACACACACACACACACACACACACACACACACAAGGGTAAAGGACTGAACTAAAAGGGTTTTTCATTTTATGTTCATTTATTATTTTGAAGAGCTCTTCCTTTTTATTCATTTCATTTCTTGTGAGTTTAATGCCGTGTAAGTTGCACTACTATTGTGACCAGCAATAAAATTGTCAACTGTTCAGCTCCTTTAACTTCTTGTGTGAGCCTACCTCTCTTCCGAGCCAAGGTGCTTATTTTACTGGGCAGGGTCTACAAGTGCTACATTTAAATATTCAAATGTTAATTAAGTTCACGAAGTCTCATCTCATCTCATTATCTCTAGCCGCTTTATCCTTCTACAGGGTCGCAGGCAAGCTGGAGCCTATCCCAGCTGACTACGGGCGAAAGGCGGGGTACACCCTGGACAAGTCGCCAGGTCATCACAGGGCTGACACATAGACACAGACAACCATTCACACTCACATTCACACCTACGGTCAATTTAGAGTCACCAGTTAACCTAATCTGCATGTCTTTGGATTGTGGGGGAAACCGGAGCACCCGGAGGAAACCCACGCGGACACGGAGAGAACATGCAAACTCCACACAGAAAGGCCCTTGCCGGCCCCGGGGCTCGAACCCAGGACCTTCTTGCTGTGAGGCGACAGCGCTAACCACTACACCACCGTGCCGCCCAGTTCACGAAGTCAATTTTAGAATTAGATTATATTAATAATATATAGAACTTTAAAATGAGCTTCAGGTTTTTTTTTCTTTTATTAATTGTGGTTATTTCTGGTCTTTTATGACCCGCCACGCCTACTTAGATCAAAAGGTGCAGGCTATTTGTTGGTACCTCAAATAGTAAAGGCTACATCAGGGGGCAGAGCCTTTTCTTACAAAGCCCCACAGTTATGGAACGGCCTTCCAAGTAGTGTTCGGGACTCAGACACAGTCTCGGTGTTTAAGTATAGGCTGAAAACATATCTGTTTAGTCAAGCTGTTTGTTAATAGTTTTATTAGGTAAAGGAATAGATCTGAAGGGTCCTCAGGCAGAGTGTTTTGGTAAATTGGGATGTATGGATGCTGTCACCCCCCACTCACTTGTTCACTTGGATTTGTTGATGGTGTACTTGCTGGCTGCTTTATGTCCCGGGGCTCCCTCATGTCTGTGTTACGTTCTGGCTCTCTCCTTTAAGTTATGCTGTCATAGTTAGTCTTGTTGGAGTCCCTGCTTGCACTCAGTGCAAAATCTATCCTGTTCTTACTCATTAGATGACATTGGGCATACCTAACAACCTGTGTTTGCTCTCTCTCTTTCTCCCTCTCTCTTGCTCTGTTGAATTACATGTTGATCCTGAGACACCAGTGATGCTGACCTCTACTGCTCTTCACACCTGCCTGATCCATCCTGATGCCCTATGTCTGGCCGAGGTTCATGCAGTTAGTGTGAGCATGTTTGTGTAAATGATGTTTTTCTGCATTGCATGAGACAAAACTTATGTACTAATCATTCACAGTAGCTGTAAAACTAAACTCAAACTTTATATATAAATATTTAAAAAGTTCAAAGTGAATATAAATACATAATAAAATAAATATAAAATAAAAGATTGTTCTCATATGTTTCTGTTTATAAGGTAAATGCAAATGGTTCTTTAATGCTGTTGAATACTGAAGTGTGAAAATGTGACGAATCTCAATGTTTCTTAATAAATTAATGTTTTTCTTCTTTAAATGACAAAAAACAAGCTTCCACAAATTTATTAACTGCCCTTCAGTTGTATTAATTTACACACACATTGAGTTTCAGGGCTGCAGTAAATCAGACTTCTGATGAAAAATCAAGATAAAATCAAGGCAAACAAGCAAATCTCTCCAACATGCATTCATAAATCACTGTTAAAGGTAGACTGCCTTTCAGATTTTTCAAGTTTAGGTCATAAAAAGAATTTTCCCTGACACCCAATTATTTTTGTTTAGTGGACTGAAAGCTACTGAATTCGACTCACAGACTTCCAATTTTCTTAGTTTTTTTTTTTAAATAGAATAATTAATGAATTTAGGGCCACATGGCCCTAAATTCTCCGCTATTTTTTCCTGCTTCACCATGACCCATATCAAGATATTACATCATGCATCATGTGGGCTTTCCCCATTCACGCAAGGCATTGTGGGATACAAATTTGAAACAGGAGAGAAAAATGGAGGGCGTGAGTGTGCGAATGAAACATGAAAGACTGACTTCAGTAATGGAAAGCGAGACAAAAAGATGTTATGTTATGTTATATATGAAGGAAAGAAAACGCAGGACCAAACTAATAAATATCAGTGGTTGGCGAGCACTTCGGTGTGATCAGCTGTTTGTTTAGCGACAGAATGATGGAGCTGTCAGTGCACAGTCAAAGGTAAACCTGCGCATGCGCATGTGGACGACTTCTGTTTGCTTGACTGCACGAAGCAAGCAATTTCATGCTCATTATTAGCTAGCAAATCCTCTCATATTAAATAACTTCCCAGCCACAGAATGGCCTGATTTTTTGTGAGATATTACAGAAATAATCATATATCACAATGAGCAAATTTCAGTGATTTTATGAAATTGAAAGGCTGTCTAGCTTTAATAAATTGCACAAAATAAGGAAAAGTGTGTCTGTGTGTGTGTCAGGGTTTAAAACCAAGCTAAATGTCAGAGTGCAGGCACTTACGGATGTAAATGCAGGGGAGAGAGGGGAAGCAGAATGTCGATGAAGCCAAAATGATAAACAAGAAGTGAGATCAGGAAACAAGTGAGGGTCGGTCGATCAGCAAACAATGTAGAGAAGACGAGACTAAGGGCGTAAACGAAGGAAGGCTAGCAAAGGTCAGAAAATTGAGAGGTTGATAGAAAAATGCAAGGCTTGGTATGAACTGGGTGAATACAGAACAATACTTTGCGTTGGAGTGGAGTGTGAGTGTGGTTTACAGTACGTAGGAGAGGGGCTAATTGAGGAAATGAGTGTCAGCTGCAGTTAATGTTCAGGAGACAGAAGGTGCTGTGTGTCTTGGGGATTGTAGTCTTGAATGTCCATGTTTGTAGTTTGAGTGTTGACAGCAGGTTGACTGACAGAGCCCCCCCGAGGAGCTCCCTCTGGGAGCTGAATTTTTCTGAGGGTGCCCTCTACTTTGTGTTGCTGGTTTGTGTGGATGTTGAGCATGAAATTCTTGTTTGAGAAGAGGGTCTAGGATGTCTTTGGCAGAGACCCAGCTTTGTTCCTCAGGTCCATAGCCTTCCCAATCTACCAGGTACTCAACTTGTCTTCTTCTGTGTCTGGAGTCGAGAATCTTATTTACCTGGTAGATGGGTTCCCCCTCTAGAAGGTGTTCAGGATGTTCCTGGACTGGAGTGTTCTCGGCCAGGGGTCCCAGGACAGCTGGTTTGAGGTTGGAGACATGAAACATGGGTGATAGTCTGCCGTGCGGGGGGAGTTCTAAGCGGTAGGAGACTTCATTAATGTGTTGCAATATCTTGAATGGCCCAATGTATCGAGGCTGAAGTTTTTTGCAGGTGTTGGGCTCTCTCAGGTTTTTTGTAGCCACCCATACTCTGTCACCTGGGGAGAAGTCTGTTTTCTCCTCTATGTCTGTCTGCATATTCCTTATAATTAGTGTTGGTGTTTTGAGGCATTGGTGAACCTCCTCCCATATTGCTTGAGTGCGTGTAAACCAGTCATCTACCACCTGTACCTGGCTTGGTGTATTGTCCCAAGAGAACAAGGGTGGTTGGTAGCTGAGTATGCACTGAAATGGCATTAGCTGTGTAGCGGAGTGTCTGAGGGAGTTCTGTACATATGGGAGAAAGCATGCCCAGTCCCCCTGGTTGCGCATGCAGAAGATTCTCAGGAAGCAACTGATCTCCTGATTGGCTCTCTCAACCTGACCATTGGACTGAGGGTGGTAACCTGATGTGAGATTTACAGCAACCCCTAACCTCTCCATAAAGCAGGTCCAGAAACAAGAAATGAATTGTGATCCTCTGTCACTGACTATATCTTTTGGGATACCATAGTACCTGAACACATACTGGAAGAGGAGTTCTGCTGTCTGGGATGCTGTTGGGATGCCTGGTAGAGGGATGAGTTTGAGAGCCTTCGAGAAGCGGTCCACAGTTACCATAATGGTGGTGTTCTCCTCAGAGGGCAGGGGGTCCGTGATGAAGTCAATGGCTATATCGAACCAGGGTCTTTGAGGAACAGGGAGGGGGCACAATTTGCCAGCGGGAGGGGCTCAAGGAACTTTGGCCTGAGCACATGTAGAACAAGGGGCTATGAATGGGCTAATTTCTGTCAGCATGTTTTCCCACCAATACTTATTCTTTAACATCAGAGGAGTGCGGTGGCTGCCAGGGTGCCCTGTGGTGGGTGACGCATGGGCCCATGTGATGAGTCACCCTTGAAACTGCTTGGGCACATAGAGTAGACCAGGAGGGAGGTTATGGGGAAGATTTTGTGGTTGAGACCTTCTTATCTCTCTGTCCAAGTCCCAGGTGATGGGTTGCACGAAGCACTGAGTTGGGAGAATGGGATGGGTTACAGGATCTTGGTGCGTAGACCGAAAACTGCAAAATAAAGCATCAGCCTTTGTGTTCTTGGAACTAGGGTGGAATGAAATGGTGAAATTGAACCCCGTGAAGAATAATGCCCACCTGGCCTGATGAGGGTTTAGTCTCTTGGCTTTCTTGAGGTATTCCAGGTTCTTGTGGTCTGTGAGAATAACAAAATGGTGAGTGGACCCCTCAAGCCAATGCCGCCACTCTTCAAGAGCTAGCTTAATGGCCAGTAGTTCCCTGTTGCTGACATCATAGTTTGTCTCTGCCAAAGAAAGTTTTTTTTGAGAAGAAGGCTATAGGATGTAGTTTCTGTTTCTCACCAAACCACTGGGATAGGATTGCCCCTACACCTGTGTCTGATGCATCCACTTCTACCATAAATGGTTCGGTAGGGTCTGGATGTTGGAGTATTGGAGCAGATGTGAAGGCTTGCTTGAGACGCTGAAAAGCTTCCTCAGCCTCAGGGTTCCACTGGAGGTGTTTTGGACCTTTCTTCAGTAATGTTGTTAAGGGGTTAGCGATAGTGCTGAAACCCCTGATGAATCGGCGATAGAAGTTTGCAAACCCCCCAAAAATGCTTAAGTTCCTTTACAGAAGTGGGTGTGGGCCAGGTAGTAACTGCAGAGACCTTGGAGGAGTCCATGGTAACTCCTTCAGTGCTTATAATGTATCTGAGGAAAGAGATTCGAACCTGATGAAACTCACATTTCTCGGCCTTGATGTAGAGGTTATTTTCGAGTAGATGCTTCAGGATGGCTCTGACGTGCTTCTTGTGATTCTCTTCATCTGTGGAGTAGATCAGGATGTCGTCAATGTATGCAATAGCGAATCTGTCTAGCATGTCCCATAGCATGTTGTTGATTAGGCATTGGAACACGCTAGGTGCTGAAGAAAGACCATATGGCATCACCTGGTACTCAAAATGGCTGGCGGTTGTGCTAAAGCCAGTCTTCCATTCATCACCCCTTTTGATCCTGATCAAGTTGTATGCACTTAGATTCAACTTAGAAAATATCTTAGCCAATCAAAGTTGTTCTAGAGCCGCAGGAACTAGAGGAAGAGGAAAAGGTATTTTTCTGTAATCAGTGCAGGGTCAGAGTCTGCTGCCTCATTTCTCCACGAAAAAGAACCCTGCAGAAGTGGGAGACTTGGACAGGCGGATACATCCTTGCTTCAGGGCCTCTTGGATGTACTCCTCCATGGCGGCATGTTCTTTCTGGGAAAGGGGGTAGATGCGCTCCCATGGAGGTGACATACCTGGCAGAAGATCAATAGTGCAGTCATAGGGCCAATGTGGTGGTAGCCTGCATGCCTTTCCTTTGCTAAAGACCTCCTGCAAATCCATGTAGCACTCCAGGACACCTTCCAATGAATCAGGTTGAGGACTCTCAACTGTGGTGGAGGAAAGCTTAACTTGAAAATAAGAGATGCAGTTAATCAAGTCAAGTCAAGTAAACTTTATTGTCAAATACGGTATGCTATACATGTTCGACATAATGAAACAAGTTGTAAACCACTGAAGAATTTCCTTGCTCTGCCATGAGATCAAGGGATCGTGAAGCTGTAGCCATGGATAGCCAAGAATAAGGTCATGACTTACTGCATTTGTGACATATAGCGAGATTTGCTCCGAATGTAGAATGCCCACTTGGAGGTGAAGTGATGCGGTCCGTGAAGTGACGAGACCGTCTCCTATTGGTCCTCCGTGAATGGACCTAATGCTGAGCATGCTTTGCAATGGAACTGTGGGCAAGTTGAGTTTCTGTACGATGGAACGGCTGATAAAGTTTCCTTCTGCCCCTGAATCAATGAAAGCACACAGGAGGTGTGTGGAATCGGTCAACTTCAATAATACTGGGATTTTAAAAGACTTGGATGTAAATTCTCTCACCGGACTCACAGAGCATGTAGAACCTTCTGCTGGAGCTGCACGGGATGGACGAATGGGACAGTGGTTGAGCTAATGTTCATGACATGACAGCCTAGTGCGTGAAACCTCCATGGGAGAGCTGTCTTCGGTAGCCATGATAGGCTTAACGCTTTCCTGGATGAAGGGGCAGTGAGCCAACAGATGATCGAGCTGGATGGCCAAATCAATCAGCAAGTCCAGCGTTAGTTGTTCGTCTCGGCATGCTAGCTCACTGAGAATAGCGGGATGTAGACCCTGACGGAAGACAGCCTTCAAAGTGGGCTCGTTCCATCCACTGGCTGCTGCCAGGGTTCTGAAGTTGAGAGCGTATTCTGCCACATTTCGAGAACCTTGTGAAATGGTAAGCAAACTTACCAATTTCAATACCTTCCAGTTCATGGTCGAATACCCTCTTGAACATAGAGAGAAACTGCTCATATTATGTGGTTTGTTCTTGGTCTTTGACCCATACTGTGCTTGCCCAGCGTAGCGCTTTGCCAGAGAGAAAAGAAAGGAATTTAGCAATCTTATGCTTATCGGAGAGATTCGGCATGGTGGCGAAATACATAGAGCATTGAACTAAGAAACCCTTACAAGCAAGGGCGTCTCCAGCAAACTTCTCGGGTGCAGGGAGTTGTAGCGTGGGGCTAGGAAGAGACTCAGGGCGCAGTAGGAAGGCCTATGACATCACGGTGGTCAGCTGCGTTAGACGGGTGTTGAGGTCCACTAGCATCTGTTGATGTTGTCCCAGCAAGCGACCCTGAACATTCAAAGCAGTCCGCTTCGCCTCTTCCGCTACATCCATAATGGTGAAGTATCCTGCCAGAGTGCAGGCACTTACGGATGTAAATGCAGAGGAGAGCGGGAAAGCAGACTGTTGACGAAGCCAAAACGATAAACAAGAAGTGAGGTCAGGAAACAAGTGAGGGTCGGTCAATCAGCAAACAACGTAGAGAAGATGAGACAAAGGGTGTAAACGAAGGAAGGATAGCAAAGGACAGAAAATTGAGAGGCTGATAGAAAAATGCAAGGCTTGGTATGAATGGGGTGAATACAGAACGATACTTGATGTTGGAGTGGAGTGTGAGTGTGGTTTAAGTAGGAGAGGGGCTAATTGAGGAAATGAGTGTCAGATGTAGTTAATATTCAGGAAACAGAAGGCGCTATGAGTCTTGGGGATTGTAGTCTTGAATGTCCATGTTTGTAGTTCGAGTCTCGACAGCAGGTTTACTGACACTAAAGAAGCACTCAAATTTAAATGACGTGAATTATATGAAATAAGTGGACAGTGTCTCTTTATGTCACATCTTTAAAATTTATAAATGATAAAAACTCATTTCCTCTAAACAAAATAAAAATGTAATTTATGAAATCTCTCTGCTCTGCTGTCACTGAACCAACACCAGGAAGGTGTTCTTCTTTGTCAGTTTGATCATCTTGATCCCAGGCTTAAGAAGGAACACAGTACAGAAATAAATATCAGAAAAATATGCAGCTTTATTTCTCACAAAGTCAACAGAGATCATTAAAGGAGCAAAACTTTCAAAAAATAAACACAAAAGGCAAACATGATGAGTTTTCAGTGCTGGAGTCGCTGCATCTGGTGTTTTGTAGAGTAACACTGCCATCTCACGGCTGTCCTGCTTTAGTACTCATGCGTGCATGTGTGTGTGTGTGTGTGTGTCAGAAAGGAGAATTCATTCCAAGTTTGGTGTCAAATTGCAGCTTCTGCCTCTTCTGGTACCTCACCCTCATCCTGTAACACACACACACACACACACACACACACACACACACACACACAAATTCTCGTTGTTGAAACACATTATGAAAAACAAGAAAGAAAGAAGTAAATAAGGGATAGATAGATAGATAGATAGATAGATAGATAGATAGATAGATAGATAGATAGAGTGGTGCTTGAAAGTTTGTGAACCCTTTAGAATTTTCTATATTTCTGCATAAATATGACCAAAAACATCATCAGATTTTCACACAAGTCTTAAAAGTAGATAAAGAGAACCCAGTTAAACAAATGAGACAAAAATATTATACTTGATTATTCATTTATTGAGGAAAGTGATCCAATATTACACATCTGTGAGTGGCAAAGGTATGTGAAGCTTTGCTTTTAGTATCTGGTGTGACCCCCTTGTGCAGCAATAACTGCAATTAAACGTTTGCGGTAACTGTTGATCAGTCCTGCACACTGGCTTGGAGGAATTTTAGCCCGTTCCTCCGTACAGAACAGCTTCAACTCTGGGATGTTGGTGGGTTTCCTCACATGAACTGCTCGCTTCAGGTCCTTCCACAGCATTTCAATTGGATTAAGGTCAGCACTTTGACTTGGCCATTCCAAAACATTAACTTTATTCTTTTTTTAACCATTCTTTGGTAGAACGACTTGTGTGCTTAGGGTCGTTGTCTTGCTGCATGACCCACCTTCTCTTGAGATTCAGTTCATGGACAGATGTCCTGACATTTTCCTTTCGAATTTGCTGGTATAATTCAGAATTCATTGTTCCATCAATGATGGCAAGCCGTCCTGGCCCAGATGCAGCAAAACGGGCCCAAACCATGATACTACTACCACCATGTTTCACAGATGGGATAAGGTTCTTATGCTGGAATGCAGTGTTTTCCTTTCTCCAAACATAACGTTTCTCATTTAAACCAAAAAGTTCTATTTTGGTCTCATCCGTCCACAAAACATTTTTCCAATAGCCTTCTGGCTTGTCCACGTGATCTTTAGCAAACTGCAGACGAGCAGCAATGTTCTTTTTGGAGAGCAGTGGCTTTCTTCTTGCAACCCTGCCATGCACACCATTTTTGTTCAGTGTTCTCCTGATGGTGGACTCATGAACATTAACCTTAACCAATTTGAGAGAGGCCTTCAGTTGCTTAGAAGTTACCCTGGGGTCCTTTGTGACCTTGCCGACTATTACATGCCTTGCTCTTGGAGTGACTTTGTTGGTTGACCACTCCTGGGGAGGGTAACAATGGTCCTGAATTTCCTCCATTTGTACACAGTCTGTCTTACTGTGGATTGGTGGAGTCCAAACTCTTTAGAAATGGTTTTGTAACCTTTTCCATCCTGATGAGCATCAACAACGCTTTTTCTGAGGCCCTCAGAAATTTCCTTTGTTCGCGCCATGATACACTTCCACAAACATGTGTTGTGAAGATCAGACTTTGATAGATCCCTATTCTTTAAATAAAACAGGGTGCCCACTCACACCTGATTGTCATCCCATTGATTGAAAACACCTGACTCTAATTTCACCTTCAAATTAACTGCTAATCCTAGAGGTTCACATACTTTTGCCACTCACAGATATGTAATATTGGATCATTTTCCTCAATAAATAAATGATCAAGTATAATATTTTTGTCTCATTTGTTTAACTGGGTTCTCTTTATCTACTTTTAGGACTTGTGTGGAAAATCTGATGATGTTTTAGGTCATATTTATGCAGAAATATAGAAAATTCTATAGGGTTCACAAACTTTCAAGCACCACTGTAGATAGATAGATACCGAATTAAAGACAGACAAAGTGAAAGAAAGAAAGACCTACAGGCTGGTGAGGGATTGAGTGTTTATAGCTGCTGTAACATAAGTGAGAACAAGAACTAACTTGCTTTATGGACGTTACTGAGAGTAAACACGTAGCTACAAAAGGATAAAAGCTATCATCTGTTCGCAACAGGATTATTGAGTCAGTTATTACCTGATCTCATGCAGTTTTATTCCCTCATTAATAAACATGAGGGGGAGGAGCCAAAGAATTCCTAGCAACCAGGTTACCAGAGGTATATCACTGATGTGAAAAGTGTGGTGAGGGGTGGGGTCATGCCACAGGAGGCGGGAACCAGTTGCTATGGAAACACTCAGGAAGGGTCTGAACGTGACAGAAAAACTGCATAAGGCTGAAATGTAAATAAAATCTTAATCATGATAATTAAAAAGTCAACCGTTATGTTCTCTTTATATCCAAAAGACACAGGATTTAACTGATTACATGACAAAAACAAAAAACGTTTTGTTGCTGGTCTAGAAAAATCCATCAGACATCACTGTGGCAAACAGTCGAAAAAGACAAAAATTCAGTTTTGGCTAAAATGACAGTTTTCTGCTTAAACCTTAATTTCCTAAATATATCGTAACTATATTCCACCAGAACGATGTGTAAATTTTGTACGTATGTTTTACACTCTCTGAGTTTTCTCGTCTTTTCTGTGTTATGATTGTTACTCATCACACTTTACATGATCTGAATAAACTCTTGTCCAAATTCTAGAACAGTCTGTGTGTGTGAAAAGTAGAAAGACGTCTGAATCCCGGCTACATAAGAGTAATTTCCTCACACAGCATTCATCAGGTTGCAGCTACGAGATGTAACAAAATGGATATAACCCTCATCAATTCAGTTTGTATTCAGGATCAAAAACATCCACAACGCTCCTGCGATGGTGTCAGAATTAAATTGTTAAATACGAATCATTTTTCCTTCAATGTTTATTTTTTCCAGACCAGAAAACAATTATATTACAATATTCAGTGTGTGAACATCAAAAATATTTCAGAAATGTACTGAGACTCACAGCGTACAGACAACAGCACACCAGCTTTTGTTGCTCAGAGGGTTTTGCTTCCACAAAGGCGCTGACCGATGTACATGACTCACAGATGCGCACACTCGTGAAACAAAATAATAGCAAAATATAAATAATCCACATTGAACATGCTCCACTTTGAGGTGGATTACTTTTCTTTAGCCACCAGTCTGGATGATTTCAACATTTAATTTTTTTAATAAACAGTATATCACACATTTTAACATTTTATAGTTTCATAGATTTCATGTTGTTTAATGTCTGAACTTTACAAAGCACCATGACAGTTATAAAGTGCTGACACAGGAGACTCCATCCATAATGTTATCGGAAATTGTCCGAACAAAAAATTTCACATACCATACTAGATGTTTTTTTTTCTTCATAATTATATATTTTTTTAAATCTATATAAAACCCTGTGAATGAGCTGTTACTATAGAAACGATAACATAGCCTATTCAAACAAGCGCATTAATGTTATAGGTAGAACTGCTGTTATACAAATAGATTAATGCACACTGTCAGACCAATCAGATTCAAGTATTCAGATTTCACAATTTTTTTTTGTGGTTAAAAATTGTGTGTCCAGGAATTCACAACCTTCAGAGAATTGTACAAAAATGGATAAAATCTGAGATTTGTTGTCTTTAATCTCATGTGGAACTGCACTGTCATTGTTTCATTTATGTCTTTTCTGAACTCTTTCACCAAGGCCATGGAGAATGACACTTTTATTCTCATGTTAACTTTAATGTGGCTGGATGAACAAAAAGTGCAACAAATATACAGTGGTGCTTGAAAGTTTGTGAAGCCTTTAGAATTTTCTATATTTCTGCATAAATATGATCTAAAACATCATCAGATTTTCACACAAGTCCTAAAAGTAGATAAAGAGAACCCAGTTAAACAAATGAGACAAAAATATTATACATGGTCATTTATTTATTGAGGAAAATGATCCAATATTACATATCTGTGAGTGGCAAAAGTATGTGAACCTCTAGGATTAGCAGTTAATTTGAAGGTGAAATTAGAGTCAGGTGTTTTCAATCAATGGGATGACAATCAGGTGTGAGTGGGCACCCTGTTTTATTTAAAGAACAGGGATCTATCAAAGTCTGATCTTCACAACACATGTTTGTGGAAGTGTATCATGGCACGAACAAAGGAGATTTCTGAGGACCTCAGAAAAAGTGTTGTTGATGCTCATCAGGCTGGAAAAGGTCACAAAACCATCTCTAAAGAGTTTGGACTCCACCAATCCACAGTCAGACAGATTGTGTACAAATGGAGGAAATTCAAGACCATTGTTACCCTCCCCAGGAGTGGTGACCAACAAAGATCACTCCAAGAGCAAGGCGTGTAATAGTCGGTGAGGTCACAAAGGACCCCAGGGTAACTTCGAAGCAACTGAAGGCCTCTCTCACATTGGCTAATGTTAATGTTCATGAGTCCACCATCAGGAGAACACTGAACAACAATGGTGTGCATGGCAGGGTTGCAAGGAGAAAGCCACTACTCTCCAAAAAGAACATTGCTGCTCGTCTGCAGATTGCTAAAGATCATGTGGACAAGCCAGAAGGCTACTGGAAAAATGTTTTGTGGATGGATGAGACCAAAATAGAACTTTTTGGTTTAAATGAGAAGTGTTACGGTATGTTTGGAGAAAGGAAAACACTGCATTCCAGCATAAGAACCTTATCCCATCTGTGAAACATGATGGTGGTAGTATCATGGTTTGGGCCTGTTTTGCTGCATCTGGGCCAGAACGGCTTGCCATCATTGATGGAACAATGAATTCTGAATTATATAAGTGAATTCTAAAGGAAAATGTCAGGACATCTGTCCATGAACTGAATCTCAAGAGAAGGTGGGTCATGCAGCAAGACAGCGACCCTAAGCACACAAGTCGTTCTACCAAAGAATGGTTAAAGAAGAATAAAGTTAATGTTTTGGAATGGCCAAGTCAAAGTCTTGACCATAATCCAATCGAAATGTTGTGGAAGGACCTGAAGTGAGCAGTTCATGTGAGGAAACCCACCAACATCCCAGAGTTGAAGCTGTTCTGTATGGAGGAATGGGCTAAAATTCCTCCAAGCCGGTGTGCAGGACTGATCAACAGTTACCGCAAACGTTTAGTTGCAGTTATTGCTGCACAAGGGGGTCACACCAGATACTGAAAGCAAAGGTTCATATACTTTTGCCACTTGCAGATATGTAATATTGGATCATTTTCCTCAATAAATAAATGACCAAGTATAATATTTTTGTCTCATTTGTTTAACTGGGCTCTCTTTATCTACTTTTAGGACTTATGTGAAAATCTGATGATGTTTTAGGTCATATTTATGCAGAAATATAGAAAATTCTAAAGGGTTCACAAACTTTCAAGCACCACTGTAATTAGGAGCTACATTTTACTCACTGGCATATAGAAGAACGAGCAAGGCAATGACTTTCTGTCCCAGAGAAAGACCATGCGAGTGTTTGCCGTACCAGTCTGGGGACCACACTGTAGAATTCCTGGTGAAAAAAAGAAAGAAAAGAAACGATGTTGGTAAATTTTGGCATTTTAATACAACTGAAAGCTTTACTTAGGTTTACTAAATAAATAAACAAATACTCATAATACATTGCAAAAAAAATCAATAATTTATTAATAATACATATAATTCTTCCAAATATTAAAATCTAGATCAAAATGCCTAACTGTATAAAATAACAAGCTTAAATAAAATGTAATTAAATTTAAAAATAAATAAATAAAATATAATCATACAGGAATATTAGATAAAAACGTTTTAAAAAATAGATAAAAAGGGATAAATGTATAAATTCATATGTTTTAAAATCTATATTCAAAAGTTATACATTTCTGTAAAGCTGCTTTGTGACAATGTCTAAAGAAATTCAATTGATTTGAATTGAAAAACAAAGTGAAAGCTGTAAAATAAAACAATTCACAAAATAAAAAGATAAAATAAAATGGTACCTGATGAATAGATCTTTCATATGAAATACAAATGTAAGTAAGAAAATTAGGAAATTAGAATAAGTAAGAAAACTCGTAAATGATTAAAACAAAAAAAAAGGGTCAATGAAGGAACTTGTGTTTAATCAGCAATGAAAGAAAAAAATACTTTAATTTTAATAGTTCATTCAGAGTTTTAAGCTTTTATGTTAAAAAATAATATTCTAAGAAAAGAATGATAAATGTAAATATATGTATATCACACGTACATGAGTAGAGCTGTTGGGTGACACAGTTTCTCAACCTCGTGATTTATTTCCAGGCAGAAAGCATGAAGTAAAAGTCCGAAGCATGTTAAACAGATGCACACAGTCAGGCCAAACTTCACCGAGAAACAGAGCATGAAGAAACGCAGCGTCTACAGGAGATGAAGTTTTTTTATTATTATTATTATTATTATTATTATTATTTTGTGTACTTTACAAGGTTAGATAAAACCTTTACACATAGCTATCACATTCATTACAAGCCCACATTTAATATATTTCTGTTTAAGTTTTCCAGTTCCAGAAACGTTTGAGTCTGTTTATATTTACTGATTAAAAATGCAAATGTATTCATTGTACTAGTACTATATGTGTTTCTTCTAAAGCCCATAGAACGCTTCACATGCTTTCTATGAAATTGGGCACAGTGATAGAGGACACTCTGAGCTCCCTACCCACCAATTTTGGTGCCAATCAAGAGCTGTAGCACCACCAACAGGGCAAACTTGGACATTTGCAATAGTAACTCTATAATGCAATGCTATTCAGTGGAAATGAGATTCCAGTTCACTCTCAATTCTTCTCCCCTCGTTTTTCTCCCCAATTTGGTCACTTGTCAAATCCCAACCAACTGGTGAGGGTGAACATGTACACTGTTCATGCTGCATCACAGCACAGTGTAACTCACTAGGACAGAAAGCCCTACCTACTCCCTTCCTCATACATGAGCTCACAAACTCATTTTTTTTAACCTTTTTGAGTCTTTTACATGATATAATAATAAATAATATAATTAATTCAACTTATATAGCATCTTTCTCACAACCAAGGTTGCTTTACAATTCTCATTCTCATCTCATCTCATTATCTGTAGCCGCTTTATCCTTCTACAGGGTCACAGGCAAGCTGGAGCCTATCCCAGCTGACTACGGGCGAAAGGCGGGGTACACCCTGGACAAGTCGCCAGGTCATCACAGGGCTGACACATAGACACAGACAACCATTCACACTCACATTCACACCTACGGTCAATTTAGAGTCACCAGTTAACCTAACCTGCATGTCTTTGGACTGTGGGGGAAACCGGAGCACCCGGAGGAAACCCACGCAGACACGGGGAGAACATGCAAACTCCACACAGAAAGGCCCTCGCCGGCCCCGGGGCTCGAACCCAGGACCTTCTTGCTGTGAGGCGACAGTGCTAACCACTACACCACCGTGCCGCCCTGCTTTACAATTACCAAAAAAAAAGCCTACCAAAAAAGGGTCAAGATGTAATTCCAGTGGCGTAGCTGCCCACAGTCCCACCAAAAGGTGCACAAAAGTATGTCCCACACTGCCTGCATAGCCACCGTGACACCACCAGGCAACACCGCCAAGAACACCACAACATGGATCCACAAACAGAGCACAGAAGCAAAAGTTTTGGAATGGCCCAGCCAAAGTCCAGACCTAAATCCAATTGAAAATCTGTGGGGTGACCTGAAGAGGTCTGTGCACAAGAGTTGCCCTCGCAATCTGACAGATTTGGAGCGCTTTTGCAAGGAAGAGTGGGCAAATATTGCCAAGTCTAGATGTGGCAGGCTGATCGACTCCGACCCAAAAAGACTGAATGCTGTAATTAAATCAAAAGGTGCTTCAACAAAGTATTAGTTTGAGGGTGTGCACACTTATGCAACCAGCTTATTGTTTTTTTTAATGTTTTCCCCCTAAATTGTTTTTCAATTGAATTGTATAGGTTATAGGTCACATTAAAGGTGGGAAAAGTTTTGAAATTATTTATCGTGGTCTCTCTCTCTTTTTTTTTACATCAGAAAAAAACTCTCATTTTAACAGGGTGTGTAAACTTTTTTATATCCACTGTTTAGGGTAGGTAATTAGGTAAAGCTAGACTGCCTTTCAGATTTTTCAAATGAAGGTCATAAAAATAATTTTCCCTGACAGCTAATTATTTTTGTTTAGTGGACTGAAAGTTACTGAATTCGAATCACAGACTTCCAATTTTATTAGTTTTTTTTTATACAACAATTAATGAATTTAGAGTCATGTGGCCCTAAATTCTCTGCTATTTTTTCCTGCTTCAACATGACACAATACAAGATACTACATCATACATCATGTGGTGGGCTTTCCCTGTTCACGCAAGGCACTGTGGGATACAAATTTGAAACAGGAGAGAAGGAGGATGCAAATGAAACGTGAAAGATCGACTATAGTAATAGAAAGCGAGAAGAAAAGACGTTATGTTGCGAAGGAAAGTAAATGCAGGACCAAACTAATAAATATCGGCGGTCAGCAAGCACCTCGGTGTGATCAGCTGTTCGTTTAGCGACAGAATGATGGAACTGTCAGTGCACGGTCAAGGTAAACCTGTAGATGGCAGTAATGCAACACTATGGATGCCAGCTGCTGTAAAACCCAAAAGAAGAAGACGAAGGTAAGCGTGTGCATGCGAACACCAGATTTCTTCTGTCTGCTTGGCTGCGCGAAATGAGCAATTTCCTGCACATTATTTGCTTTAATCCCCTCAAATTAAAAAACTTCCCAGCTACAAAATGGCCTGATATTTTGCGAGATATTACAGAAATAAACATATATCACATTGACCAAATTTCAGAGGGAACTAAATTTCACCAATTTTATGAACTCGAAAGGCCATCTAGTTTTAATAGTTAGTAAGTAGTTTGTGTTTAATATGTAAAGATGGGGAAACATGCAGTAGCTAGTAATTATAAGTATATGATACTGTAAGTACTTAGTGTTTAATATATGGTAGCTAGTAATATTAGGGAAGTATAGAGTAGTTCATAAGTAGTTAGTAGTTAGTTTTTTAATATGTAAAGGTGGGGGTAAGTAGCTGGTATTTAATAGGTATCCTGGTAGTTAGTGATAATAGGTGAGTATGGGGTAAGTAGTCAGTGTTTAATATGTAAAGATGGGGTGAGTAAAGAGTATGATGGTCTATCAGATATGTGCTTCTTTCTGTACTGTCAAATAAAATACTGCCTGTATTTCCTTTTTACCTTCTTTGGTAGGAATCTCAGATTCTTTCCGGTAGGAACCTTCATGATGGAGTTGTCAGATGGTTTTCCCAGTAGTGACACACTGGACAGATGTGAAGTCATGAAACAGATGTTCCACACATGAATAGGACATGTTTTTTCCCTGAAAATGAATCTATTCTGAGCAGAAACGTTCTACATTCATGAGATTATTGTAGCTTAAGCACTGTTCAAGAAAAATATAAATAGCAACAGTTAATGATAAATTAAATGTGACTCATAAATACACTAATTCGCATTACTGCCTTCTGTCTTCTACAGATTGATCCGAGAGTCAGGATTGGCTAATGAAATAAACACAGATCTCATACTTATCCAAATATTTTACTCAGAAATAAATTATTCATAAATTTTAGGAAATGTTAAACTGAAATCTGGATCAGGATACTGTTTATACACCAACTGTGTTTTCTAGAATTAGTGGTGTGTGTGTGTGTGTGTGTGTGTGTGTGTGTGTGTGTGTGTGTGTGTACCTGAGCAATGGGTAATAACAACATGAGAGAAGGAGAACATCACTGGTAGCCAGAGGAGGAGGCAGTTGGCACATACATGCCAGCATCTACAATAACACACACACACAAACGGCAGGCAATTTTTGCTTTGTTGATTTATGGATGGATGATGATGATAATACTCCTTTGATGTTCCGGTATTTTGACTGTCTACGTTACAGATAGCATGCGACATCACTACGTTTTTGTGGAATATTAAAACTGTAATTATTTAGAGGTGTTCAGTATCTGTAGAGTTATTTTGGGGTGTTCGGTACCTGTAGAATTATTTTGGGGTGTTCAATACTTGTAGAATTATTTTGTGGTGTTCGGTACCTGTAGAATTATTTTGGGGTGTTCGGTACCTGGAGAATTATTTTGGGGTGTTCGGTTGGCATCCTCAAAAGATTGGGGGGGGTGTCTGTCAGTAAGTCTGCTGAGAACACACAAACTGCAAACATGGACACTCAGAACTACAATCCCCAAGAACCACAGCACCCTCTGTCACCTGAGTATTAATTACAGCTGTCACGCATTCCCCTAATCAGCACTCCACCTATTAAAGCCACTTTCACACAACACTCCAATGCGAAGTATCATTCTGTTTACCCAGTGCATACCAAGCCTTGTATTCTCTGTTTGACGCTCTAGTTTCTGACCTTTGCTTGCTTGTTTCTACTACGCTATTTGTCGCGCCCATTCTACGTTGTTTGACGATCACCTGACCTTCACTTGTTTCCTGACCTCGCTTCTGTCTATCTTTTTGGTTTTGTCAGCCATCTACTTCCCCGCTCTCCTCTGCACCTACATCTGTAAGTGCCTGCACTCTGACAAATTATTTTGGGGTGTTCGGCACCTGTAGAATTATTGTGGGGTGTTCGGTACCTTTAGAATTATTGTGGGGTGTTCGGCACCTGTGGAGTTATTGTGAGGTGTTCGGCACCTGTGGAGTTATTGTGGGGTGTTTGGCACCTGTGGAATTATCGTGGGGTGTTCGGCACCTGTGGAGTTATTGTGGGGTGTTCGGCACCTGTGGAGTTATTGTGGGGTGTTCGGCACCTGTGGAGTTATCGTGGGGTGTTCGGCACCTGTGGAGTTATCGTGGGGTGTTCGGCACCTGTGGAGTTATCGTGGGGTGTTCGGCACCTGTGGAGTTATCGTGGGGTGTTCGGCACCTGTGGAGTTATCGTGGGGTGTTCGGCACCTGTGGAGTTATCGTGGGGTGTTCGGCACCTGTGGAGTTATCGTGGGGTGTTCGGCACCTGTGGAGTTATCGTGGGGTGTTCGGCACCTGTGGAGTTATCGTGGGGTGTTCGGCACCTGTGGAGTTATCGTGGGGTGTTCGGCACCTGTGGAGTTATCGTGGGGTGTTCGGCACCTGTGGAGTTATCGTGGGGTGTTCGGCACCTGTGGAGTTATCGTGGGGTGTTCGGCACCTGTGGAATTATCGTGGGGTGTTCGGCACCTGTGGAGTTATCGTGGGGTGTTCGGCACCTGTGGAGTTATCGTGGGGTGTTCGGCACCTGTGGAGTTATCGTGGGGTGTTCGGCACCTGTGGAGGTATCGTGGGGTGTTCGGCACCTGTGGAGTTATTGTGGGGTGTTCGGCACCTGTGGAATTATTGTGGGGTGTTCAGTACCTGGAGAAGAACGAGCGACAGCTGAGACTGAAGCAAAAACAGGAAACACTTCCTGATCCCAGCTGTGGTATGGCGAGCCTGTGGTACACATTACACTGTTCATCTGACAGTAACATTCCTGCTTTAGTACTCTGTGTGTGTGTGTGTTTGTACCTGTCTGATCAGTCTGATGATGGCATTGTTGTCCTGTTGGTGCAGCTGCACAGTGGAGGCTAACCCACAGATGGCGCTGGAGAGCTGACTCAGACTCACAGCGCTCTGTTGGCTCTGAGTTCTCGGGTGGGTGTCGTTATTTGACGGACAGCACATGGGGACAAGTGGCTCTAGAGCGATGCTGCGGGCGTGTGAAGGAGAAGAAAGAGAAGCTAAAAGTTAGAGGGACATCAGGAGTCTGTGATCAAAGAAAAGGTGAATAAAGACGTCACATGACCTGATGTCACTCTGAAGGAAGATGGTGTTGTTGTTGATGTTCTGGCTGCTGCCAAGGCAACACACAACTTCTCCGTACTCCTGCATGATACATACCATCTCACACTCAGCTACAACACACACACACAAACACACACACACACACACACACACACACACACACACACACACACACACACACACACACTATGTGATGTTTATGTAAAATTAATATTCTAATACAGAAATAGATTTGTGTGTGTACTCTGAGATGTGCAGTCTGTGAATAAAGGGACCAGCAGTGGGACGTTATCGATGTTCTCTAGGTGAGGACGGACGTTCTCGATACCTTTGGGCAGCTTAGCCTGAAAAACACCCAAAATACCAACTAGGTACAACGTGTGTGTGTGTGTTTGTGCGTGTGTGCGTGTGTGTGTGTGTGTGGTACCCTGTTCAAATCTTCAGTCAGAAACGTGCTTTCATGCTCCATCGACCTTGACTCTGCCTCCTCTCTCACACACTCCCCAATCAGATGAGATTCCTCTGAAAATGATTCAAATAAAAAAGCTTTTTAAAAAAAATAATCAATCAATTAAACATAGCTCAAAGGATCTTTTCCGGTCAAAATGTCCCTTTTATCTTTTCCCCACAGGATCGTTATTCAAGGAAGGAGGAAATATGACTACAAATAATAATTGGTATATTAGGGCTACTGTATGTTAAAAATTGTATGTTCATTGTATGTTTTTCAGATTTCAGGCGTTATTTTGTCCCATTCTTCCTGCAAACAGGTCTTAAGATGTGCTACAGTACACGGTCGTCGCTGTCATATTTTTCATTTCTAAATTCTCCACACATTCTCTATTGGACAGACGGGACACACCTTCTTCTTCCACAGCCATGCCTTTGTGATGTGTGTGGAATGTGATTTTGTATTGGTCATTTCCACAAAGTGTACAACTAGCTGTGTTTGATTTGAGACAAGATGACCCTGTTCAAATTCATGCACTACACAAGTAAGTGCACAGTGTGCACAGTACACAGTGTACACGGAAGGGTACTAAAGGAAGTATGTGAACTGAGACATGGTAATAAGTGTACAAGTGTGTAAGTGTATATGTGTAAGTGTGTAATTATAGAAGTATTGAGGTTTTTCACCCACGTGACCAAGTCATGTGAGGCCGCCATTTTGGACGTCACGGCTCGAATCAGTTTGAATGCGAGGAAGGCGACAAAAGAAAAACATAAAAGAAAAAGGAGCGAGATGCAGAAAACACCTTCACTATCCAGCGACGTAGGGCATTTACAGGGCGAGCAGAGGGAGAGGTATTTGCAAAAATTGAGGTTAGCAGGCTTAGAGAACGACGTTTACCTGCTTCCACCAGGATTGTTCACTGATGTACAGAAGTACACGAAGCCCTCGTCTTTACCTGACTTCGGCCCACATGATCTGTATACCTATGTCGTTAAAAACCCATCACCATACACAGGTATTGATCTGAAAGCGTATAAGAGTTTGGATGCCTACAAATATTTTGTGTCAGGCTGGGTAACATGCCTACATCAGCGGGTCGTCCCTGGAGCCGGTGGTCGCCATCTTATTACAGCTAAGGTTTGTTCACATTTTCATTTACTTTCGGTCCTCAGGATAAACAAAATGTTATTAAATGTCATTGAAATAACTTCTTAGTCTGTTGAGACATGGCCCGTTATAAATTTGCTGTTACCAGGCAATGACCAAGAACTGTATTATTAGGGTCGGTGTCTGTGTTGTAGCAGTGTACTAGCAGCTAGCTGTTAGCACTAGCTAATGTCAACAACATCATAGCTGGTATGTTACTGTAGCAATGTTTACGTTCAGTCATTTGGATGACTCTTGTCCAGGGTGTACCCCGCCTTTCGCCCGTAGTCAGCTGGGATAGGCTCCAGCTTGCCTGCGACCCTGTAGAAGGATAAAGCGGCTAGAGATAATGAGATGAGATGAGATTTGGATGACTGTTAAAACCTTTCAGTCTCAAGTTTTTCCTTTACTGTATTTACTAGTTTACTGTAATTATGATCCGGCAGCTATTTACACCGGATCCAGTGTAAATAGCTGCCGGAGCGCGCTCCGGCTTGCTCCCCTTCAAATTAAGCAGCGCGCTCCGGCTTGCTCCCGGAGCACTCCGGGAGCAAGCCGGATCGCGCTGCTTAATTTGAGGGGGAGCAAGCCAGAGCGCGCTCCGGAACCTCGGCCGGAGCACTCCGGGAGCAAGCCGGAGCGCGCTGCTTAATTTGAGGGGGAGCAAGCCGGAGCGCGCTCCGGAACCTCGGCCGGAGCACTCCGGGAGCAAGCCGGAGCGCGCTGCTTAATTTGAGGGGGAGCAAGCCGGAGCGCGCTCCGGAACCTCGGCCGGAGCACTCCGGGAGCAAGCCGGAGCGCGCTGCTTAATTTGAGGGGGAGCAAGCCGGAGCGCGCTCCGGAACCTCGGCCGGAGCACTCCGGGAGCAAGCCGGAGCGCGCTGCTTAATTTGAGGGGGAGCAAGCCGGAGCGCGCTCCGGAACCTCGGCCGGAGCACTCCGGGAGCAAGCCGGAGCGTGCTGCTTAATTTGAGGGGGAGCAAGCCGGAGCGGGCTCCGGAACCTCGGCCGGAGCACTCCGGGAGCAAGCCGGAGCGCGCTGCTTAATTTGAGGGGGAGCAAGCCGGAGCGCGCTCCGGCAGCTATTTACACTGGATCCGGTGTAAATAGCTGCCGGATCATAATTACAGTAAACCAGTAAATACAGTAAAGGAAAAACTTGAGACTGAAAGGTTTTAACAGTCATCCAAATGACTGAACGTAAACATTGCTACAGTAACATACTAGCTACTATGTTGTTGACATTAGCTAGCTTGACCTTCAAAATGGCGGACACCGGGGCGTCACGTGACCCTGTGACGTCAGGTGAAAAACCTCAATAGAGGTATGTAAGTGTATAAGTGTGTAAGTAGGTGTATAAGTGTATGTGTGTAAAAGTGTGTAAGTCACGGGCGATTGCTCTAAGACAACGAGGGAGGCTCAGCCTCCTCTAAAAATGACGAACATCGTGTAGGATGAATTGCGCTAGGCTTATGTTATAGCCGACCTTATAACATTGCTATTTCAGATCCAGAATCATAGAAATATATGTGCTCAACCCACTACAGTGCGAAATCATTCCGTTATAACTTTCCCCAGTTCGCCTAATGTGTGCGTGAGTTTTTCCCCCTTGTGACAACGCGATGCAGCCCAGCCTCAGTGGACTTCAATGGCATTTGGGAGCTATGCGCTTTTCAATCTCAAAAATGCAAGACGATTATTGGACAAATACTGCGAAAACGCCTGCCCACGGAGTCCCACAGACTCCTAGCCTCAGTGGACTTCAATGGCATTTGGGAGCTCTGCGCTTTTCAATCTCAAAATGCAAGACGGTTATTGGACAAATACTGCGAAAACGCCTGCCCCACGGACTCCCAGCCTCACAGTGGGAGGGACATGGCAAAGCTTTCCGCGAGGAGACTGGTGATTGGTGAAAGCGGCCGGATATTTTCTTTGATTGACAGCTCGTTTCAAATATAGACAGGCAGCGGTGAATCTCAGTTCAGTCCCATGCGGATTCGCAAGTGCTGTGGTGTATTGTAAGAGATCAGCTTACATTTCGATTTCATTCATTACATACGGTTTCTACCAGCTTTTTTAGTTTGTATATATTTTCATTGTAAATAAAGTGTAAATATAGTGTTGTCAAGTTTGCTATCTTAGTTCCAGAAATGTCGTTTATTTGAGTGACTGAACTTGAACTTGAGGGGGCTAGTCAGCTAGCAAGAAAGCTGCGCACGGATGCCAAGCATTGCTGATTTAATTTTGGCGAAGCCATTTGCCAGTCTTCCTTTCGAGGAAAAAATTAAAATTAAAGAGCAGGGTAGATCACCGCCTCAAATTGACTTGGTGAAAAAGGTAGGGAATAATACTCGTTCCTTTCAGCTCTCCTGGTACGAGAAAGTGAATTGGCTAACAGCAAGTGACCCACATCAACAACAGTAAATAGGCTACTTTAGTAATATGTCATGGATGGACCAAAAATATAGAATCTATTTAAAATGTTTATGCTGAGTATATTATATTGGAATATATATTTTTCTGGATATGAATTAAACACAGCTACAATTTGGAAAACATTTTTAAACAAAAACACAGCCGAGAACATTTCACACTACAGACCTGGATTAAAAGTGAAGGGTTATCAAAATTGTCAGTAAAACATTTCTCAGTCAAAATAAGTAAAATATAGGGAAAGTGTCATTGAATGAAATGTGTGGCCCCCAGCTCTATGTTTGGCTCCCCAAGGTCAGTGCTTGTGCCTATTCCAGAACACTCTGCTGTTACTGCTGAGGTTCCTGACAAAGAGCTGCTTTCAATAATGATCAATTTTTAAACAACATGCCACAATTTTAAAATATAAAATGTTAAAATATCCCCCCCCCCAACACCACCATCATGTATATTGGACAGTAGGCTAATGGGCCAAAAGAACCTGTTATTTCACAGTTTGTGACCCTGCCAACAATCAGCCAGATCAGAGGCAAGAGTATGGGCAAAATTGATGTGTTTTTTCTTTTAAAATCTGGAAATATCGTAACCGACCAGCCTCCCCTGTTTGAAAGACTACCAGCCGCCACTGGTGTAAGTGTATAAATGTGTAAGTGTATGTGTGTAATTGTGTGTGTGTGTGTGTGTTAGTGTATAAATGTGTGTGTACAGTAAGTGTGTAAGTGTATAAGTTTATGTGTGTAATTGTATAAATGTGTGTGTGTGTGTGTGTATGTGTCTATAACTGCAGAAGTCTGAAGTGTGTGAGTGTGTGTAAGTGTGAAGTGTATGTGTGTAAGTCTGTGTGTAAGTGTGTAATTATGTGTGTAACTGTGTAAGTGTGTGTGTGTGTGTGTGTGTGTGTGTGTGTGTGTGTGTGTGTGTGTCTATAACTGCAGAAGTCTGAAGTGTGTGAGTGTGTGTAAGTGTGAAGTGTATGTGTGTAAGTCTGTGTGTAAATGTGTAATTATGTGTGTAACTGTGTAAGTGTGTGTGTGTGTGTGTGTGTGTGTGTGTGTGTGTGTGTTAGTGTATGTGTATAAATGTGCGAGTGTGTGTATGTGTGTAATTATATGTGTGTAAGCATGTTAGTGTATAAGTGTATGTGTGTATGTGCATAGGTGTGTCAGTGTATAAGTCTATAAGTGTGTGTATATCTCATACCTTCCTCTCTTTCTGTTATATGAATGTTTTCTGGATCGAGAGGGAAACACTCTGACTGCAGAGAAATGTGACAGTTCCACCCAGTCTCTAATCCCATCTTTTCAGCAAACACCTACACACACACACACACACACATACACACGAGAGAGAGAGAGAGAGAGAGAGAGGGAGAGAGAGAGAATGAGTTCAGTAATCCACCTTTGTGAATTGTTTTATTTCATTATCAAATGCTAACACAAAGCATAAAAGCCAGAAATTTAAATCATGTAAAAACATTAACCTTTATATTTCCAGAAAAAGGAGTCAATAAGGTGAAACAGGTAACACGGAGAACTTGTTTTGTGGAAGTTTCACAACATTAAATACAACTAAAAATGGAAAAAAGTAAGTTGTTCAATAAACAAACAAAAAAAATGTAATTGTTGGCAAATTCTTGCAGTATAAGAGGAATAAAACACTTCAGGAGCTGCTGTTACTGGAAAGTAATCAACTTCAGGATGGTGTGATGGGGCCTGACATGAGTGGAGTTATTATTTCAAAGCCAAAGTTGATTATTTTACAACAGCAGCATGCCACAGAGTGTTTTATGATGTACTAAAAGAAAATTCTGATATTACGAAGCAGAGTACTCCGAGTCTCTGTACTGTTTTTTTTTTTATCTGTAACATCACCACAAGTTATTTGATTTTTTTTTAAATCTGAAATCCACCATTTCACATTTCATTTATTTATATTTTAGTTTCTTTAATTATTTAACACAAAAGAATAAACCAATGTGTGGAATTGAGGGTATAAACAGTGTATTACTGCAGTGGTATATTAGGGATCTTTGGAGCTTGGAGAAAAGACCTGCAACTAGATTAACAGAGCGTATTTATGGTTGTGTTTGTGTAGTGTGTGTGTGTGTGTGAGAGAGAGAGAGAAAACGAACCTTGCTCCGAACCTCTTCCTCATTCGAGAAATAAACGAAGCGAATGCAGGCGCTGTCCAGTACAGAGATGAGTCGGACCATGTCAGGTCTCACCTGGTACTGAGAAGAAACCAGGCCAAGGAATACCTGCTGCTTCAGGGGAGACAAAAACACATCCTCTACACACACACACACGCACACGGTCAAGGACAAGGCTTTTTTTTAACCACTCATTATTCATACTTTCATACACACTCTCACATGACTCCATTATCTGCCACACATGCAATAACAATGTCCATCCATCCATCCATCCATCCATTAACCATAATCGCTTATCCTGTGCAGGGTCGCGGGCAAGCTGGAGCCTATCCCAGCTGACTATGGGTGAGAGGCGGGGTACACCCTGGACAAGTCGCCAGGTCACTGCAGGGCTGATACATAGAGACAAACAACCATTCACACTCACATTCACACCTACGGTCAATTTAGAGCCACCAATTAGCCTAACCTGCATGTCTTTGGACTGTGGGGAAACCAGAACACCCAGAGGAAACCCACACAGACATGGGGAGAACATGCAAACTCCGCACAGAAAGGCCCCGTCGGCCACTGGGCTCGAACCCAAGATCTTCTTGCTGTGAGGCGACAGTGCTAACCACTACACCACCATGCCACCCAGTAACAATGTAATTATGAAATTATTTGTGTACAGAAACTACTAGAATATATTAACACCTGCTTTTTCCTCTCACGTTTGTAAACGTCGGATGAACCCCGAGCATTGGCCCTTCCCCACCACCAGAGGTCACTGTCTCCTGAGTTCTAGTCTTGCTCTCTCACTTCCTTGTTCAAGTATTTACATATATATTTAAAAATAAACTCATGCATTTGTCTGCATCATTGCGAAGTCTTGCCAATCACTCTGTGTTGCATTTATTGTTTCTCTGGCTTTCGATGTCATCTATCAGTCGAGTTGTTGGATAATCCTTTCAATAAACCTCATGCACATGGATCAATGATCTCTCTTCTTTTTCACGACAATAAATATAACCAGAAGCAGATAAAAAGTGACATGAAGTTGTGAAAGAAATCTTTAAAAAATCATAAGTGGTAGCAAATTGTCTTGGTGTAAGGGGAAGTACAGACTTCATGGTGGTACCGCTGAGCTGTATATTATTGATTATTCTCCTATAACACCACTGCAGATACAGTGCCCTCCACAATTATTGGCACCCCTGGTTAAGATATGTTAAAAGCCTTAAAATAAATTCAATTTTTATTGCAGAAGCATAATCTCACACTGAAAATTGTAGAAAAATGTAACCCTTAACTCAAGTGAATTAAAAAAAAAATCCCTGACTAAGAAATAGTTATTTTTCATAAAATCACCTGTTCCACAATAATTGGCACCCATAACAATTCCTAGAAAACAAATGTAATTAAAGCATTTCTGTCATTTCTACTGTAGTTTATAAAGTTGATCAGAGTTAGGAACCTTTAATTAGTAATTCATCACATCCTGTTTCCCTGGGGTATAAATATGATGTGTCACAGAGGCCTATTTCTCTTATCCACTCTTCAACATGGGAAAGACAAGAGAACACACCATTCGAGTAAGGCAGATGTGTGCCGACCTTCATAAGTCTGGCAATGGCTACAAGAAAATAGCCACTCGCCTACACCTGCCCATATCTACAGTCAGAGGAATCAAGAAGTTTAAAACAACTGGAACAGTGGCAAACAAGCCTGGACGAGGATGCAAGTTTATCTTGCCACCACGCACAGTGAGGAGGATGGGAAGAGAAGTAAAAAGTTCTCCAAAGTTCACTGTTAGAGAATTGCATCAAAGAGTAGCATCTTGGGGTCACAAAGTCTCCATAACAACCATCAGGCGCGATCTACATGCCAACAAGCTGTTTGGGAGGCATGCACGGAAAAAGCCTTTTCTCACTTACAAGCATAAACGTAAATGTCTGGAGTTCGCTAAGCAGTACTGGGACTTCAACTGGGACCGTGTGCTTTGGTCAGATGAGACCAAGATAGAGCTTTTTGGCAACAAACACTCTAATACATCACAAAAGAGGAGTATGCGGAAAAGCACCTCATGCCTACTGTGAAGTATGGGGGAGGATCGGTGATGCTGTGGGCCTGTTTCTCTTCCAAAGGCCCCGGGAACCTTGTTAGGGTGCATGGCATCATGAACTCTTTGAAATACCAGGACATTTTAAATCAAAATCAGGTGGCCTCTGCTTGAAAGCTGAAGATGGGTCGTCACTGGGTCTTTCAGCAAGATAATGACCCTAAACATGCGGCCAAATCTACACAAAAATGGTTCACCAGACACAAAATCAAGCTCCTCCCATGGCCATCTCAGTCCCCAGACCTCAACCCAATTGAAAACCTGTGGGGTGAGCTGAAGATGAGAGTGCATAGGAGAGGACCCAGGACTCTGGATGATTTAGAGAGATTGTGCAAAGAGGAATGGTTGAATATCCCTCTCTCTATATTCTCCCATCTTGTGAAATGTTATAGGAGAATATTAAGTGCTGTCTTGTTGGCAGAAGGGAGTTGTACAAAGTATTAACATCAGGGGTGCCAATAATTGTGGCACACATGATTTCATGTAAAATAATTATTTCTTAATGTGGGATTTTTTTTCCCACTGAATAAATGCACTTGAATTAAAGGTTCGATTTTTCTCTTTTTTTGCATTGTTGTCCTATATTATTTTTAAAAAATGAATTTATTAGAAGCCTAAGAACATATCTTAAAGGGGGCGCCAATAATTGTGGAGGGCGCTGTATTTCTTGATAGAGTCAACACACAAGTCATTGTTTTTTAGCATAAATATTTTATCTCATTATATCATCAATCCTGTGCTGATATGAAAATCAGATTTATTTATGGTGTTGTTATGTCTACCGTATTGTCATTAGCGTATCAGAGAGATAAACCTGCGTCTTCGTTGCTCAGACTCGGTGGAAGTTCTACACACATCCCATCTATTGCAGGATCATAAGGTTGAAGCAGTGGCTTGAATGACACAGCGACGCACTGACCTGCCATGCAGGAGCGCTGGTAAAAATCCACCACCTTCTTTCTACACAACACAAGTTCAGGACCATTAATGATGGTATTTTATCAGGTCATAAATTCACCGATAAACATCTCCAGGTACTTTGTTGAAGGTCATTATAATTTGTTAATGAGTTAACATTAAAAGCGTGCTATTAATTTTATTGCATGTTGTTGAAAGATAGACAAACTGATTATCTGTTGGCATGTTGAGCTTCTATCCAAATAAAGTGTCACCTGAACTGTGTGCGAAGACACGTTTTATACAGCATGTGATTCTGACCTGTCTGAGTCTGTCAGGGTCTGGAGGTCTTCTCCATCCCAGAATTCAGAGCATGTGCTGAGGACAGCATCAGCAGAGCCATAAGAAAACAGCTGGAACTCACCTGGAAGCCAGAGTAAACACATGCAATTATGTGTGAGCTAACATAATGGGTATTTAAATTCCAAAGTGTGTGTGTGGCATATGGGGACCAAATGTCCCCACAAAGACAGGACTATATAACCACTTTTACCAAACGTTCCCATAAGTGTAGGAATCTCTGATAGTTTTGACAGCGTGGAAACATGTCGCTGGTCCCCAAGTGGTTTGTTTTTGGATACCAAGATTAAAACTGGGATTTAGGGTTTGCATAATATTCATTAGCTTTACTAATGTCAATGGAAGGTCCTCAGAAGTGTGATATGAAAATGTGTGTGTATGTGATCACCAGTGTGTGCATGGTGCACCAGCAGGGCGACGAGATGTGAGAACGGGAGGCGTCTCATGGAAACAGTGGGAGGGGCTATCACCCCTGGCTCTCCAGAGCAAGGGATTGTGGGTAAGGTGTAAGCAGCCACGCTCATCCTCTGTTGAAATGGTTCTTGGGCCAAAGGAGAGAACCCTACACACACACACACACACACACACACACACACACACATGCAAAATGCAAAAGTAATTTGGGTGATGGAGCTTTACTGCTTTTCAGGTTAATAGGGAATTAAATGGAGCTTATGTTCACAGAGCATTTCTGAGTCTGAGTCCACTATAGATTTGTATAAAAACATCTTAAACACTAAAGCACTAAAACACCACTTTACACAATGGATATTTATGATTTAAAGATATATGGGGCGCCGTTTGTAAAGCACGTCCGTGCTGAAAACTTTTGTAAAGCATGTCCGTGCTGAAAATTCTTCTGCAACATTTTGTCACATTTAGCTTAAAACAGTTTGTAAAGCATGTCCGTGCTGAAAATTTCAGCAACATTTTGTCACATTTAGCTTAAAACAGTGTTTTAAAAATGGTGTGAATTTTTCAGACTCCCCTTTTTGCACATTTATAACAATATTTGTCATCTTAGAGATATTTTAAATAGTTATATCTAAATGTTAAATGTTACAAATAAATGTTAAATGATCTTAGAGATATTTTAACATTTAGATTTAAAATTTAGATTTAATATTTAGATTTAACATTTAGATTTAACATTTAGATTTAGATTTAACATTTAGATTTAATATTTAGATTTAATATATAGATTTAACATTTAGATTTAACATTTACTTTTAACATTTAGATTTAATTTTTATATTTATATTTAAATTTAACATATATATTTACATTTAGGTTTAACATTTAACATTTATTTGTAACATTTAACATTTAGATATAACTATTTAAAATATCTCTAAGATGACAAATATTGGGGGCGGCACAGTGGTGTAGTGGTTAGCGCTGTCGCCTCACAGCAAGAAGGTCCTGGGTTCGAGCCCCGGGGCCGGCGAGGGCCTTTCTGTGCGGAGTTTGCATGTTCTCCCCGTGTCTGCGTGGGTTTCCTCCGGGTGCTCCGGTTTCCCCCACAGTCCAAAGACATGCAGGTTAGGTTAACTGGTGACTCTAAATTGACTGTAGGTGTGAGTGTGAATGGTTGTCTGTGTCTATGTGTCAGCCCTGTGATGACCTGGCGACTTGTCCAGGGTGTACCCCGCCTTTCACCCGTAGTCAGCTGGGATAGGCTCCAGCTTGCCTGCGACCCTGTAGAAGGATAAAGCGGCTAGAGATGATGAATGAATGAATGAATGACAAATATTGTTATAAATGTGCAAAAAGGGGAGTCTGAAAAATTCACACCATTTTTAAAACACTGTTTTAAGCTAAATGTGACAAAATGTTGCTGAAATTTTCAGCACGGACATGCTTTACAAACGGCGCCCCATAAAGATATACAATCCTGTGCAAAAGTCTCAGGCACCCTATTTTTATTTCATACAAATTTTGTTATAGATTTCGATTTTATGACTTCTACATTATCGAGTCAGTACAAAAAACATTTTAGAGTCCAAACGTTCATTTTCCAGCACAAAATTAAATGCTACAACAAAAAAGTTTGTATCTGAGCAGCATATTACACAAGAGAACACTTTTCAGATGAAAAAAGAAAACATAATGAAGGCTGCTGGGTTTTGGTGCGAAATGAAGAAGTGAGTGTGACAGTCAAAGTGTCCAGAAGAACTGTGGCTGGTTCTGTAAGATGCTCAGTAAAACCTACAGCTCATTTCCACATCAAACTGCACTCACTGGACCTCAGACTACTATTTTTAAAGCAAAGGGTCGTCTCACACCAAATATTGACTTCGTTTCATTTATTATAGCTTACTGCTGTTTATAGTATTTTTTTAATGTTGAAACATTTCATTTCATTATTTTTTACGCCATTTTCGGTCGACAGCATTTCTTTACATGTGCCTAAGACTTTTGCACAGGACTGTATAAATAACAGTGCCATGAAACACTCCAGTGTCAGTGTTTTGTAACAGTCAGAGGTAAAGCTGTAACTGTAAGTAAAAGAGGAGTTGATGTTTTTTGCTGTTTCTCACTAATGTGACAAGCTGCATTTTGTAGTCTTATGTTCAAGACAAAAGACAATGTGTTTATGATTATCAACTCGTCAGGAAAGGGTTCAAAGAAAAATCATATTTATGCAAATGTATCCAAAATCAAATTTGAAATTTTCTATGAAAAATGGACAAATTAAAAAACTTCCTTCAACAAAGTTGTAGCTGTGGTGCAAATGTTTAAATTACAATTATTTCCTTCTGCTTTTCATTTTTGTTGGTAAATCTTGTTATATTTACATGTTGTTAATACTTTTGAGAAGAATTGAATATGTATTTGTTTGTATAATGTATTTGTTTTTTTTACCCAAAATCTTTGGGATCTGGCAGAGGCCCCACGGTGGGCGAACTGGCTGGCAGGGTGGGCGTGTGCGCAGCAGTGCAGCATGGGTAAGGTGATCGGAGAGGCGGAGCATGCGTGTCGCCATGGTGGCATCACCAAGCAGCAGCTGAATGGCCAAACCGAGCGGACGTAGAGAAGAGGCGTGGCGCTCCCACTGCATGTCATCAAACTGCACCTGAGTATCATCAAAGTGCGCCCGGTCCAACGAGAGGCTCAGCATCTCCAGACCACAGAAGGGGCGGGGCTAATCAACCAACAGAAAGCATTCATTTATGTCAATATTTCAGTCAACAGAACACATTAAGTCCATCATTGCACTGGCCATTCGTGAGTAAAATTAATGAACAGCAGCTTAACGAACCTGTTTACTGGTTAAATTCAGAACTGAGGCTTGAAAGCAAATTTTAGTTAGTTCAGGATGTTATCAACATGCTGTCATTTAGCTATAATTAATATGTGTTATAACTTCATTTGTTACTTAATGACATGTTCAAATCACAGACTCCAATCATGGACTCAAATCACAGACTTGAATAACAGACTCGAATCACAAACTCGAACCACAGACTTGAATAACGGACTCAAGTAACAAACTCGAATCACAGACTCAAATAACAGACTTGAATCACAGACTTGAATCATAGACTCAAATAACAGACTCAAATCACAGACTTGATTCACAGACTCAAATAACAGACTTGAATCACAGACTCAAATGAGAGACTTGAATCATGGACTCGAATCACAGACTTGAATCACAGACTCAAATCACACACTCAAATAAGAGACTCGAATTATGGACTCAAATCACAGACTCAAATAACTGACTCAAATCACAGACTGTGTCCGAAATCACTCACTACTCACTATATAGTAGACTATATAATGAGTTTGCAATTTTGTAGTGCTGTCCGAATGTATTGTGAAAATTATTACACCCTATATAGTGCACTCAAAGTATCCTACAATGCATCATGAAAAATAGTGTACAACCGATGGCCACTAACCAAGCAATATATACCATCATGCACTGCAGTCATTCTGAAAGAAAAAAAAGTGTGTTGGGGTGAATGGACAGAGGAAGAAACACACTATAAATGGACATTCAAGTACAATTAAAAATAATAAGAGAATAGAAAAAAGCTAAAACAGAATAAGACAGATAAAATACAAGAATAAAAGTTACAGTGCAGAGCAAGGAATTAATCAAAAGCCTCAAATTTGATTAAAAAAAAGCAGCAGCAAAGAAGAAAGTATTCGACCTTGATTTAAGAGAACTGAAAGATGCAACAGACACAAAGTACTTTGTATTGATTAATGTGGGAGATGCGCTCAGTATAATATGTATTTATCACAAAAATACATGCATGTATTTATTATTTTGAAAACCCACTAGCCGACTGATCTAGCACATTTTAATTGTGTGACAGTAATGACGTAAATACCAGCATGACGGACTAGTGCCCGAAAGCGTTTTTACATTTTACCAATGAGCTAACTATATAGTCCTCTATATAGTAATTCCCTATATTGTGAGTAGGGAGTAGCGAACGAGTGAGTGATTTCGGACATAGGGATAGACTGCAATCACAGACTTGAATAACAGACTCGAATCACAGACTCAAATAAGAGACTTGAATCATGGACTCGAATCACAGACTCACACAACAGACTTGAATCATAGACTCAAATAACAGACTTGAATCACAGACTCCAATCACAGACTCGAATCACACAATTTAATGAGCTTTAATATAAAGTGGAAACACCTTGGAGCTGTCGTCTTTGGTTTTCTTTCGGTCTTTCTCTTTTTGTTTCTCTCTCTCTGAGGACAGAGTCTTACTAAAGAATAAAATCTTCTCTGG